>NC_142850.1:34569571-34871619 GCF_061612785.1 Hesperophylax consimilis
TAGGACCTCCAGGGTGCTAATATTTCATTAGGCAATGGATCATCCCACGCTGCTTTAGACTGCCATAACTTCTGCATTATCAATTTGGCTACAACTATAATCGGTCCTAGAAGACCTAATGGATCGAAGGTTGATGCGATGCAAGATAATATCTGTCTTTTACTCTCGGTTCGACTTGATGGTTTCATTATTACATAAGAAAAATAATCAGATTCATTATTCCATATTAATCCTAATATTTTCTCAGTCTTTGGATTGTCAGTAATAATTTTTTCAGAATTGCCTGATTCGGCAATCTTAGCTTGGCCCGACTCGGCTGACAACTCCAAGACATTGGACCTCCATTTCCTCAAGGTCATCCCCGCAGACAAAAAGATGTTGATTAATTGCTCTTTTAACTCTCTACAGGATTCCATGTCATCTCCTCCGGTTAACAAGTCATCCATATAGAAGTCATTTTCTATGACCTGACTAGCTCTAGGAAAATTTATATTGTTATCCATACCAATTTGCCGTAGACTTCTAGTGGCTAAGAAAGAGGAAGGCCCCAGACCATATGTGACTGTCTTCAGACGGTAATGCTTGAGCACCTCCTGCGGCGACTCGCGCCACACTATCTTCTGCAGGTCACGGTCCGCTTCACACACATTAATCTGGCGGTACATCTTCTCGATGTCAGCCGTCAGTACTACTTGATGTTTCCTGAAATGCAATAGTTGGGTGTATAAGTCCTTTTGTATAACAGGTCCTGTCATCAAGGCGTCATTGAGAGAAATTCCATTTGAAGTTTTGGCGGAGCCGTCAAAAACGACCCTCACTTTAGTAGTAGTGCTTGATTCTTTTATTACAGCGTGATGAGGTAAAAAATAGGATTCACGATCCCCCTTTGACTGGTCACACACCTCCATATGACCTAATTCCTCATATTCACGCATGAATTGTATATATTGTGTCTTCAATTCGGGATTTGACACAAATTTTCTTTCTATATTTTTAAATCTTTTTTCAGCAGTGAGCAATGAACTTCCCAGCTGATCAATGCATGCTCGACGCGGTAAGCTTACTACGTATCTACCGTCGTCTTGTCTAGTATGAGTACTAGCAAAACTGGCTTCACAAGCCTTTTCTTCATGATTTAGAATCTTAGTGGGATTAATCTCCTCCAATTTCCAAAATTTTTCTATTTGGTGACTTATTTTATTTATAGATAAATTACAACAATCTGATACAGGCCTTTGCTTTGGGTACATGTGGATTGGTCCTGATATGATCCATCCCAGTTGCGTACGTTGAAGTGTTGGTCCCGATTCGAGTTTCAATCTATCGTTGGTTAGGATTTCCCAAAAGCTCTCCGCGCCCAACAGGATGTCGATGGGTGCAGCTATATTGAAGTTCGGGTCAGCTAGCTCCAATCCTCGTGGTAACTTGAAGTCTTTTTTCGCCATTGTCACTTGTGGTAAATTTGTTGTAATCTCCTGTAAAATCAGACATGATATTTCACTTTTATAATCAGTATGAAGCGAATTCATCTCCACTGAAATTCTCTTTTTTATGTGAGTGATGTTATTATGGATCCCAGAAACGGGTTTGTTTATCAATTCACATGGTAAATTTAATTTATTAGCAAATTCTGCTCTCATAAAATTTGACTGGGCCCCTGAATCAATCAGAATGCGGGCTTTAAAAATTTTATTGTTACTACCCACAACTCCTATGTTGGCAGTTGACAATAATATTATTTTTTCTGCTTTATCCGATGCAGAAAAATTCGATACTGAAACCTCGTTATCAGCATCCATATTGGAGGCCTCCCGCAGAGGTACCTCATTGTGTAGCAAGGTGTTGTGATTATCTTTGCCACAACGCCTGCAAGAAAAGGTTGCCTTGCAACTCTGTGCCTGGTGACCCACCTTTAAACATTTAAAACAAGCTTGGATTGATTTCGTAGCATCAATCCTCTCATGTAATTTTAATTTCAGAAATTTTTTACAATAATAAATATGGTGACCTTTCTCGTTACAATAAATGCAGTTGTTAGCCTTTACCGCTAAAAATACTGATGAATCTTTTTTGCAATTATTGTTGCCTAGTTGTGTTTTATGTAAGCTAGAAAATTTTTTCTCAGAAGCGTTCATCAGTTCCAATACTTGGGCTCTAGCAGATAAACATTTTAAGAATTCCTTTAACGTCGGTAATTCGTCTTGTAATATATATTGTTCCCAATTTTTTCGGGTAGCTGTGTCTAATTTATTTGATATTATATAAATAACCAATGGATCCCATTGATCTACCTTGACCCCGATATTTTGTAATGCCTTTAAACTAACGTTTGTTTCATCAATTAGATACCTCAATGCTACAGGCTCTTCTTGTTTCATGTCTTTTAATGAAAATAGAGCTTGGATGTGTTTATGAACGGTAGTTCTTAAATTTGCATAACGTTCATTTAATAATTCCCAAGCGGAAATGTAATTTAATTCAGAAATTTCTAGATTAGCAATTATCTTTAATGCGTTTCCCTTTAAAGTTGATTGCAAATAAAAGAATTTTTGTACGTTGCTTAAATTTCTATTGTTATGGACTAAAGTCTTGAAGGTTTCGACGAAATTAACCCAATTTTTCTGATCGCCATGAAATTCCCGTAATTGGAGGTTGGGTAGTTTAATTTCCACCTTACTTTGATCGACGGATTCGATCGCGCCTTTGGCCGTTGCCAAAACTGAGAAATATTGGTTTTCGAAAGCTTCTCGTTGACTATAATTTTCAATTTCGTCTGAATCCGGTAGCATTTCAATTTTCTGTTGAACTGCTTCGAATTCATCTAACAATGATTTCACCCGCTCATATCTTAATTTAATTTCATTTACCGACAATGCATTTAAGGAATCCGCGAATCGGGTTAGTTTTCCTTTGATTACGCCGCGTTTGTTTATTAATGACTTCATATTTTCCATTTTTAATTATATTTTGTTAATATCGGTTGACAATTATTTTATTTTAGCAAACACCCGTTTGAAAGAATACCACGACAATCTTGACAATACTATTTGAGAACACTATTCAATAATATTATATTCTTATTTTCAAGTGGGTAGTGATTTTATTTATAATATTGACTCTATTTAAGATTAATCTCGTTTAAATTACATGAGACCTGAATAAACATAAAATGGATGATAGGAAGGAAAGCACTGAATACTTATCTCAGATTTGCGATGTGGTCCACTTTCCTTAATGATTTCCAGTTTCAATCAATTTTGTATCCTTTTGGCTGCTGGTTCTTTGTTTTTTTTTTACATACAATCTCCTGATCGTAATCCGGTTGAAGGATCAAATGTTAAAAATTGGGGATGATCCTTTTTGAATAAAAACTGGTTTTCTTGATACCACTTTACATTTATTTCAAACTATTGAAACAGGTACAATATTTTATAAAGAAACTGTGCGAATAACACTGCTACGATCGCTCTGACTTATGAGCTTGTTTATTATCGAGTTATTGTTGAGAAAAGAACGAAAAAACACATAATGCGAGCCTTTTTAAAGACTTCAAAAAACCACCACATGTAAATAAAACATTTGTCATTGTGATATCTAGCAGTAAAAATGAAACCTGCTATACCGACCAAATTGACACTATTTTCTAAGCAAGGACTCACACCATTTTGGTTAAACGTAGTAACTTCAAATTTCTAGACTACAGATGTCGGTAGCCTGCAAAATTGAACACTGTCATTTTTTGACATATGACAAGTAGAAACTACGTCATTAATAAAAATGTGAGGATACACGCTTCAACAACGCATTGAAATTATTAAAATTCACTTGAGTGAATCAAATGCAAATCATCTTGAGTGATGAGGCCCACTTCCACCTCGGTGGCTTCGTCAACAAGCAAAATTGTCGCATCTGGGGCTCGGAAAACCCAAGAGTTATTGTTGAAAAGCCTCTATCCTCAACGTGTGACTGTTTGGTACGTTTTAAGGTCCGGCGGAGTCATTGGACCTTACTTTTTCGAAAATGAGGCTGGAGCAACAGTTCCCGTGAATGGATTGCGCTATCGAGAGATGATTAATAGTTTTTTATGGCCGGAATTGGATGGTATTGATTTGGACAATGTTTACTTTCAACAAGACGGCGCTACGTGCCACACAAGCAACGAAACCATTGATCTTTTACGATTGAAAATCAAAATAACACCTCTTATTGGAAAACCTTGTATATAAACCTTCCGGAAGAAATTCTCTAAATGATAGTGAAAACCTTATAAAACTCCGCCGCATAGTTTAGAAGAACTAAGTGCACAAACCGACAGACGCAGATAGTGACTTTTTTTTATATTATTCTAGTTTTATACTCCGCAGAAGTAGACAGAGAGGAGAGACTGCCACACAACATACTCTGTCTCGGCACACATTCCTTGCTTAGTTCACATTTATTTATCGTTTCATACATAACTCAAATATTTGGTTCACTTGATCGTGCCATGTCTTTTTGATATGGTCATCAAACAAAACATAGATGACCACAATGTTGCTGTTTGCATTGACCCTACCTTATAAACATTTTATTGTTAATTTAACACTGTCAGAATTTAAAATATATCAATAAGCATGTATAATAATATTATACAGGGTGTCCGGAAACTCGTAGTACAAGCGGGAAACTGGTGAATCTACATCACATTTGGAGTCGATTTTGTAGTATATTTTTTTTTTATTTGAGCTTTCGTTATCGAGTAAATCGAGTTTGAAGTTGATTTTTTTTAATTTTTTTTTTAATCAAATTCTTATAAATTATTACTGAAGATCAAAGTACCCAACTAATTAAAACTATTTGAAAGTAAAACAAATGAAGAAACTCGGATTTGAAGCATTATTTTGAAATCACCCTTCATTTAACTCGGTGTAATCATAAAATATTTCTGCTCTGCAGGGTTAAAACATCTGTTATTCAACCCTAAACACCAGAAAAAACTTTAACCCTAAAATAGCCGAAAAATATTTTTTTTTGGTTTTTTTTTTGAAAATGCTCAAATCAAAAAACTTTATGTTTTTTTGGGTTCCCCATGTGGTGTAGATTCTCCAGTTTCCCGCTTGTACTACGAGTTTCCGGACACCGTGTATATAATCATATTTTTTCTTTTTTTTACTTAATGTGAATACAAGAGTCTTAACTGCTCCCAAAAATCTGTAGCCCGTGAGACTATGACATCCCCGATTGGGGTATGTTGAGAGGCTGAAGGTAGTGGGGAGGGGAAAGAGATGGGGAAGAGGATGGTGAGGAAGTACCTGCCTTTTCAGATCTGGTCACCAAACACGGCTAAAGTCATTTTAAGCAACAATTTCAATTCTGAATGGTGGTCTTACACCAGGGTGATACTGAGAGTATCTTCCACTCTGGAACGTGCCCCAAATATATGATTAAATTATTCAAGTGATTGAATTGTGAAATAACACAAATCAATAAAGTAAAATTTGTTTGCGCACGCCGGGATTTGAACCCGCGACCTTCAGATTGCTAGTCGAGATCCCTACCCCTTGATCACGTTGGCCGTTAAACTCACTGAACAGAAATCTTTAGAAGTGTAATCTGAAACGAAAACTATAGTCGCCAATTCACTAGAGACGTTTAATTAACTCCTAGGCCCCAGACATACCAATGAAATTGTATAGAAACAATTTTTTATTTCAAAATGTTCAATTTCAATTTCACCCGAAGTAAGATAAAATTGAGCTTACTTCAAGCAAGCATACATGCCCACGACACACTTATGTAGGTTTATCTCTTCGGTGAATATAATAATGATCCTATTTTACCTTTAATTTCCTGGCCAATTCCGTGGTGAAGAGAACATTGGCAAGTTTGCTCTGGCTGTAGGCAGACCACGGGCTGTAAGATCTCTTTTCAAAGAACATGTCATTGAAGTCCATTTCACCAGCTGGAAATAGATAAAGTTGAAGTTTATTTATTTTACAATACTTACATGTCGAATGATAATACGGTAAAATGGGAGTAGGTCACAGAGTAAGGAAGAGACAGAGCTGAGGGGGAGTGGCGTGGGCGTGTCTCTGAGTGATTTGTCAATAAATGAATCTGACAGTATTCAGGCACCTCGCATCCATTTAGTGCGCGAAAATAAAATCTAACTGCGAACTTTACTTTTCTGCGCAGGGTGTGGTAATTTTAATGATTTCATACTAGCCCTTAAATGGATAGAAAGAAATGAAATGAAAAGAAAAAATGGACCTCAAACGGTAAAATTAAGCCAAACATTTAGTACATCACTTACAAGTAAATTTGGAATCCCTCAAGGCACGGTCCTCAGACCATTATTATTTCTAATATATGTAAATGACATTTTCCAGCAGACAATTAAAGGTGGATTAATCTCTTATGCAGATTATACTGTATTATGTATTAATAAAAGGTCAAACACAGGAACAAACAAACTTGCCAATTTCAAATTAGGTCAAATTTATCTCTTCTGATGTCAGTGGAGAAGATTCATAGGTTAGTTACATTACAAAAAGAATACATGGTAGAAACTTATTACAGAAATACATATCAGATTCATTCAGAACTAAATATTTTTGCTTTAATGCAGGACAGAAAGGTTTTTGAATATGTCGAAAGGGTCTGTATATGTGTTGGCAATTCGGTGAAATCGCGCTAATGGAGAGTTACATGAATAGTTAGTGTTAAGGTTTTCACAGTGGAAAAGATGGTGGAGTCGATTGGATTTAACACGGGCACGTATATTTACAACACTTTACATTTAAGGACAGTCTGTGAAGTTATTCAGTAATTTAAAAAGTATAAAATATCCTTATCGTTCTCTGGCTAGAAAGCAGCGGCAGTTTAGACATTAAGCACATTTTGTAGCAGGTATCATTTACAGGTTGTCTCAACATGTATTGTTGTAACTGTTTAATGCAATACTATTGTCATACAAATATTCATATCACCAAAGGGTGTATATAAAACATTAAATTGCGATCGTTAATTCCTAATTGCAATCTTTATTATAGTAATTAAGTATGAATTTAAGATGTTTAATGGACTGGCCCAGATAAAGCCGGGAAGAGCGGCACCAGAAAGAGGCTGGACCTGGAATGAATGGAGGCTGCTAAAGTAGCACAAGACTCAATTACGACAAGGTGAAGAAGATTAGACGAGAATTATAAATTACATTCAATACATAACACACGAATATCAGAATTCTGAAGACCGTTCTCAGAAATTCTATAAAATCTATGAACTTCAGAAAATAACTGAAAACAATAATATCGTATTAAACCACTTAGTAGCAATAAAAAATTATTGAACTACTTTTTTACTATCAAGTCTTTGTTTGTGTAACTATACAAAATTTAGAAAGGATGAAATTCAATTAACAGGTGGTTTGCGGCAGACAAGTAAAAATTTTGGCATATTCGCAATTGTCTTAATTTTAATAAAGAATTTCAATACAAGGTAAGAATTTAGTATTATTTAAAAATAAAGCAAAATTTCAGAAATTATAGCTATTATATCTGAAACATAATTTCATGAAAGTTTTCGGTGTGTATTGGCAAAATGTTAAATCTATTTTAGATAGGTTGAAGGGTTACCTGCAGCTGTAGGATTGACACAGTTGCAAAACAAATTTTTCTGCTATTTTTATTTGTATGTGGTAAAAATAAAATGATCTTTGTTTCTTGATATAAAATAAATCAGCATTTGCCCCTTGCACCCAACTGAGATATTTAAATTTTATTATTCCTTAAATTTAATGTGGTAATTTGTTATCTACGGTTTCATATTTTGATTTAATTTGTCTTTATTATTATTTTAATCATTAGATTTCATTTATTTTTTTAAATCATTTTCTATAACATAAAAAATAGTCAAAGCAGTAATTCGATAATCTGCGTTTCTTCTCACTTCCAATACTACTGCCTAAATCAGCTCAACTCATACTAGTATTAGAGATCAAAGAGACAGAAATAAAATATTCAACTACATATTATTTCTATTTATTTTTCGGAATAACTTTATTGAGTAAATATAAATATCCTGGGTTCGAGTCCTAGATGTGACCGTATCCTTTTCTGATTTTTCTGTTTCAGATTTTCGTTTATAAGTCGCTAATATTGTCTTCAATAATTACATATTATTTCATAACAACACGAATTATTCAGATCCTCATGTAGATTGCATGACATTGCAAAAATATGGGCAGAGGTGGCGGATGTATTTAATAGTTCATAAAATTACGACAAGTAGACTTAATATACTGAACAGATGAACCAATAGGCGTGTTTTGTAGGTGTATCTGTGTGCCCAATTTTATCTTACTTTGAATGAAATTGATCAAGCAATATCCATTATAATGACTAATGGGTTAGTATGTTGTGTGGCGCTTCTTCCTTCTTTAACCAACATTTCGGACAGCATTGCAGTGTCTGTCATCGGGGCAGATTTACGACAGATGAAATTATGGACACTAAAATGCTGTCCAAAACGTTGGCTAAAGAAAGAAGCGCAACACGGCACAATAACCCAAATATTATTCAAGATAATACTAATTTTGGAAGTGGGCAACGGGTACTGCCACCCCGAGAACCGTTTATCAGATAACCAACACCTCTGCCATATGTTACCCTAAGGTTTACTAAGTTTTGTGACTTAACAGGGGTTCATGAGGTGAGGTTTATCTAGGTCACCAACTGCATGACAACAGGTTGAATCGGGAGACCCTTTGACCTCTCCAACAGGACTCTATCGACATTATTTTTCTCAGGGCCAGTGAAAATCTCAAATCATAAATTAATAGCCATTCTAAGCCTATTTTTTTGTTTTTTTTTTTAAATGTCAAATGTATCAGTTTTCTTAAAATCGGTACAGATCACCCCATTTTAGGGGTTTTCTGTTCTGTGACATAAATATAACTAGCCTTACTAAAGAAAAACCCGTCTCTTGTTTTCGTTTTTTGCGTCTACGAATGATGCATGCGCATTATGATATTCTTTAAGAGCAGAATCCGCGGTTGATAGCTGTTTTTAAATATTCTTGAAATATGTTCACAAATCGTCTTTTGTTCATGAAATGGTCAATTTACTAATATATTTGTGTAATTCTACATATTTACAATTTATTTTATTTATTTTTCGATAGTTTTAGACAAATAGCATTTGTAAAATCTACTTATGTCACAAAGTTAGGTTAAAAGGTTATGCCAGTATTCAAATAGAATTTTTTGGTCTATTTTTTAGAAGAACTTCTTTAAAATTATGTTTTTTTTATTACATAAATGCCTAATACACGTGTTGATAACCATGTATTGAAGAATAGACATTTAAAATGTGCAAGCAATGAGTCAACCCTTCCGGCTAATTTGTTCGCTTTTGGGAACAACTCATATTGTCTCACAGAAATTGTTATAACTCCTTACTGTGGTGGTGCGAAATATAATCTAAATGGTGTAAGAAAGAGAAAAAAAATAAGCTTTATATTCAAATATAGAAATCAACCAAAGGAGAATTAAATGTGCCTTTATGAAACCAAACATACCGACGGCAATTTGAAATAAAAACTTTTGAGACTGAATTTTTACTAATTATTTTTATATGAAATGATATAAAAGTGAAATGACTGTAATGTTTGTAAAACATTTGTCTAATAAATTAAGTGTGTTTTTATATGCATATATATACATTTTATTATTACTGATAATGAAAAAAATAAATAAATATATGTAAATTTTTTTGCTATCAGTAATAATACAATTTGAGAGATACAAAAACTTTAAATTTCATGGAAACAACAAAACAACAAAAAAACTGGAACGTTTCAACTCCTCATTCTGTCAGACGTAAAAACTGTTTTAAAAAGGTGATGTAAACTTTAAATTTAACTTTTTTCGTGTTTCAAATTAAAATATAGCACTTTTTAAATATTAAAGTATATTACAAATACAAAAATCTAATAGGTAATTTTATCTAGTTTCTAAAATGGTATTCGTTTTTACAACATCTTCAAAATGAAGAAATACATTTAAAATACCTTGAAAAATTTTAAAATTCAATGACAAATTATTATTATTCTAACCCCTATGACTGGATAAGCAATGTATATATCTTATGTATCTTTCCATGAATTAGTAAGGTTTTCACATACACGGTCGTTTATCAATTAAATAAAATTTTCATCACGTTTTTTAGTAAGACCGTTATCTTTAGAAATAGATATAACTACATAAAGAAGACTTATTTACATTGATTTTTTTCTACTTCAACTTGTGATGACTTAATAATTGACAACTCCACCTGTGATTCTTATCACTCTATTTTTAACTTTTATCTGCTAGGAAATTAATGTGTCACAATGTCTATTCAATGATACTGGTAAAGTAATAATTGACTTCTTTTAAAGTAATGGTCGTGCCAAGAAATGACGTGTTGGTTAATTGGCTAGACTAACTAATCAACTAATCATCATATCGTTTATTTGCAAGGGTAGGCAAAGAGGACAGACCACCACACAACTGTTTCTTGTAACACAAATTTGCTCAATACATAATACATCATCTCACACATACTCTTCTGTTATTCTGACTCTTGACATGACCCGACTCATGTATTTGATTCACTTGTTCGTGCTATATCTTCCTCTCTGTATATTCACTCTCATTTGCATTTATATTCTCCTTAGGCCCTTTGTAAACAGAGGTACTTGCAAGCTGAGACTGTGATGACTGTGATCAAGACTGTGATGCAACCACAAGTAGCCTACCAATACGCTACTCTTTAAAGCTGGTTTCCGTACACGGCGCTGCCCGAATTATACTGAACTTGATCATATTTTCAAGAGTAGCCGTGGAATTAATACGATCTCAAATGACGACTAAATATTGTACTTCTTTATATTTAAAAGCATAAAGAACGTTCTAAAAGAACATTTAGTGTTCACCTGTACAACTAAATAAATGTTAATTGTAAAGCATTCGCCGCCGCTAAGGAACTACATGATAATGATGTCAAATGGACTCTTCTCTCCAATCTCAATCCACACCGTCTCCGCTAAATCCTTTCTAACATATTCCAGCAAATTATAGTTATGTAAACAAGGATATTTTCCCACCTCTAATTTAACATTCAAATCATGTCATTTCTGTCAAATGAGTTACTATGAGTTGCTACTGGTGATGCAAATGCAACTGGCGTATCATTTTACCAGCAGTGTCAGCAGCGTGCAACTGACATCAAACCCGAACACTAGCAAAATAGTATGGTGGACACTTACGAGTGTTGTGTATGCGTCGCACAAAATTCGAGTCGCTTGTCAGTATTTTCATGTACGAGTGGCCTCACACTCCTTTAGAGTTAATTAGACAAAGATCAAAAGTATGTACTTGCATGTGTGCGCCATTGAAGAAACATTAACAATCCTGGACGGCTTAGATTGGATAATCCTCGGTAGCAGCAGAAGGGTGAAAAGGAAATGAGCAAAGTGGTTGGTTCCAATCTGTGTCTCGAATCCATCTTCCGTCTTGCCTTGCGGACACATCATGATGCCGGCATTGTTGATGAGAAGGTGGATCTTGGGCTCGATCTGCAGGATGTGCTTGGCCGCCTGGCGGACAGAGGTCAGGGAGTTTAGGTCCAACTTGGTGACCACGATGGATCCCAACCCCTCCTGACCTTGGCACTTCTTCTGGACATCCTTCATGGCAATCTCGGCCTTTTCCGTGTCACGACATGCCATCACAATATGGGCACCTGGAAAAAAATTTATTTATAACAAGAGAAAAAATCAAGTTCAAAATTAACAAAACTTTGAAATTTTCATAATCTTACATTATTTAACACCAGTGAATATTTTGGTAACAATATTATAATATTAGTTTTTTTAACGAATGACAACTCGACATAATGATAATTCAATAATTATTATAATACTTATTTTTAGTTACCTACCTATATTTAGTGAAGAAATATTTAAAAATCAACAAATCATTGAGCACCTTTTACAATATTACATCCACATTGATGGTTTAGAATTACAAAAAAACTATAAAATGGCAATTGTTGGAAAATTGCACAAAAATACGCTTTTTTACAAATAAATGAAGATGTTAAAGGCTAAAGAAGTGATCTTGATACTTAGCCATCGATGTTTAACCACGATAAGTATTAATAAATTAACGTTTTATACTGACACAAATGGACAACATAAACTTGATCATTTCAAACTGAGCCTACTTATTTACTACCATTTAGAATTTCCATCTTTTTATGTTATAATCTTAACATAATATCAGTAGGTAATTAGGTAATTATTTCATAACGAATGGCAAATATTACCTCTCTTGTAGAAGTCCAGGACGGTTTCCTTCCCTATTCCTGTATTGCATCCTGTGATGACGGCCGTCTTCCCCACCAGGCGAACCTTGCTGTGGCACTTCCCACTGAACAGAGGCATATTGTTTTATTCTGGAATCTATATTCAATATCAAAATAATGTACAACTCTTGACGACACCTTATTTAACTGCCTCTCGCGAGAGGTTCACTAACAACACTGACGATTGACGATAATATTACTCTGATCACGCACACGCTAGTTTATACAAAAGCGGCAATGACGCATACCGATTAAAACAAATTTCGAATGCCTCCAAAAAAATATAACAACCTAATAATTCACACAGAATTCACATAACTTAACTATCTAGCTCCAGATATAGACTTCCAAAGCTGAATTGTTATTATATTATAGAAATAGTGATACAAAATCGAAAGTAATCACGGAACTCGCCAGTAATTTTATCACTGTTTATGTTTACATTCGCATTTGACACTTTTGACAGGTTCAGGTTGACAGCTAAATCTACTGGGAGGGTGTGACCATTAGAATAATTTTGTACGGAGGGTCGTTTTATGTTTGATGTTTGCCGGCAGGTAGGTTCAGGGTTACCAGGGCTGGGGTTGGGCAAGGTATGGGCAAGGTTCATGGCCGTTCAAGAGCGCTTTTCACGTAATTACAGCACCGATTACTTTATTTTGAGAAAAATCTTATAAGTTTGCATTTGTTGTAATTGTTATTCTATAATAATTATATCATCTGCATTTTTGAAAGAGCTGATGACGGATACTGTTTTTCTAGCTAATGAATTATCTCACATTTACAGATTGCCAAGGTATAAAAACAATCTAATCTCCCGTTTTGTTTATTTATCGCAAAAGAATCAAGATGGCTGCATTCACATCAAAGTTGAAAGTTCAGCTGCGGGATTCATTATTCCCACGTAGTGGGTATGAATTGTACCTACTACGTATAATAAATAATAGGTTTACTGCAATATTTGTGTAAGAATTATAATAAGGCAGGCATTTCTGTTTTATTTACCTAATTTAACCTTCTAAATTCACACCAAACATCGATTGATTGTTTTATAAAAATGATCGGCAGTTGTGCAACAAATGACTTGCAAAATATGAGGGCACCACTTGCTATTTAAAATTTATCCACTCGGATTCTCAAATCTTGTAGGATACTAACATAAATGATTCAACTTATTATATCCGCATCAAAATATTTGTCAGTCATCGTTACTCCGTGCTAATTGAATGATTTGGCTGAAAGGAAAACCCGTTCAACGACAGTTATCTTATGTCACATGTACCTACTGAACAATCGTTATTTTAACATTTTATTTGTACAAATAAAAAAATGATAACGGAATATGATGGATACCATATACCATGGGATTGCGTTGACTTAGTAATATCTAAAACAAGGCTACCCAACCCCAGGCCCGCGGGCCACATTGTGGCCCGCGAACGAATTATAAGTGGCCCGCGTGAACCATTTTCAAAAAACCCGCCAATTTGAAAAAGTGTCGCGGGCCCGCGGTAAAACAAACAATGCAGCTTGCGCGCGGTCACCAGTGTTGCCAACGAAGGCGATTTATCGCTATTTAGGCTACTCAGAACGAGAATCAGCGACGAAAAAATCTAACCTGTTGAACTTACTTTTTAAACAAAAATACACCGGTTTTTGATATAATATTTTTTGCGTCCGAAATGGAATCCTGTAGCCACCCCCCCCCCCCATGGAATTCGAAAAATTGTTGTGGGGAATCACATATGATGTTTTTGGGTGTTCTCAGCGAAGTTCCGTAACAACCCCCCCCCATGGATTTCAAATATTTTGTGGGGAGCACTCATTTTGAATTATTTTTGTGGGGAATTATGTTTTATAGAAATTCTCTAACAACCCCTCCCCCCATGGAAATACGAACCGTCAGGTATTCAGTGGCCCGCCAGTGATTCAAAATCGTCAATTTCGCCCAACTGTTAAAAAGGTTGGGCAGCCTTGATCTAAAACTTTACAGAAATCCATTTGTAAATAGAATCCTAGCTTACCTACATACCATATAACTATATTTCGATAAAGATGTGAGAAAACTCCAATTTGTCTGTGTACAGAAAGGTGTATGTTTATAAACATTTTAATTTTTTAGTTTTCCTACATCGGTTATGAGTTGGGAAAGGTAAGAAAACGTTGAAAAAACCACAACTTTAAATTTGAATTCCCGACTTATCTGCCTTCTTACCGCGACCCAGGATTAGGTTATTTATTATCTTTAAAAAAATATTGTGATCTACTGATATCTACGATACTGTTGACGCTGTATTCAAAATGTTGGACTTTTTGTTTTAATTAGTATAATGCGAATTAACCTAGATTTTTTTACATTTAAGTTATGCTAGTTAGCTGGTTTATTATAAAATACAGATCCACTTTATGGTGGATTTTCTTTAGAGCATCACTGAAGTCTCACCACACAGTAACTATTAATTAATTCATTTACATTTTCTAATTTTGGTAAGAGTAATCTATCTAATCTTTGAGATTATCAAGTTTTAATCAACTCACTGAACTAGATTTTAGGTTAAATTATATACATGCTTACCTAAGTAGATACAGAGGCGGATTAACTGTTGAGAGCGCCCTAGGCAAGCACCTCATCGGCGCCCCTCTAGCGACCACATATTATAAATTTTAACAAGTACCTAAAGTAGCCGAATTTGTAGTTAGGTGGGTTTTACGTGAAAATAAAAATTTCGTGGGAGGGGGGGGGGGGTGGCTAGAGAATTTCAAGAAAATAAAATTTGTCCCGAAAAAAAAAAATCATGGGGGGGGGGAGGGGGGTGGCTAGAGAATTGTTTAAAATTGATGTTTTTACGTGAAAATTATGTTTTTAACTTGACTCTGAAATAGCCCGACCAGTCGCCTTTTAGATTTTTTCAGCGCCGATTCTCGTTCTGAGTAGCCTAAATGGCGATATATCGCCCTCGTTGGCAACACTGCCAGCTATCTTTTTTTTACATACCAAGTTTCATCACAATCGGTTCAGTAGTTTTTTTGCATGAAGAAGTAACATATACCTATACAAACACACACATATACACTTTCGCAGTTATAATATTAATAGGGATAATTAATAAAACATAAAAAATTTAAATGATCAATTATTTATGTAAAGGAATAAGTACTCACTAATAAGTACCTACCTAGAAATGCCTAGGATCCCTTTTTTGTTTAAATTACGAATTTTATTTTATGCACTTTTCAAATGTCACTTATGTGTTGTCTTGGTTACACTTAAACAGCATTTATTTATGAACAGCATTGTGTACTCGCTATGTGGCTGACTGAGTGACTAATAAAAATAATGTAATTTTTTAATATAAAAAAGGACGACAAATAAACTTCCCACGATAAACAGTCTATTTTGCGACTGCCTCACAACTTCTACGGCTGACGGAGTAGGCAGCATGGACAAATCGTGTTGTTTAGAACTAGTAGGAATTTCACATTGAATAGACTCGGTAGAAGACGCACTGTGAATTGCGTTAGAAAATTCTGAATCATCACTTTTTAATTTAGAAAAAAATGTCTCAATATGTTTCGTATGCTTTATAATATTTTGATTTTTTTCTTCTTTTTCCTTAGCCTTCCTTTTATAAGCTGCACCACTAGGTTTGTTCTTCAATTCACTCATTATTTGGGTAATGAACTAAAACGCAATGTACTAATTAAGGTATATCCCTGAATTTTGGTTTTACGCAATTGAAAATCAAAATGCATAATTTTCCGCCGCCCGAAATGCAAAAAGTTTTCTTTTATTGTAATTAAGGCGAATATAAAGTTTTTTTCTAAAAATTATTCGTAATAAGCGTGTCAGGCCCTATCCAAAATTTACCCTAATTAATTCACACAAATACCGCTGCGAGTACGTAATCAATAGAAGCGCGCGTAACCGGCGACATCCAAGCTGAAAGTGATGAGTGTGACTGTCACCCCGTCATCCGTTCGGAAGTCCGGTGCCGGCCGCTTAGCCCCTGCCCCCGCTGCGCCCTTTGCCCTGCAATCTAGCAACGCCCGCGAACGAATCCACGAGAGAGCGGTCTTCTATTAAAAAATCATGCGATGGAGGCATGGAGGAATAATCAAGAAGGCGAGTATGCTTTGGAAGCTCTGCATCTCTACAGAAGTAAATAATCTTTTATATTGTGTAAGTAGGTGCATACTTACTTACAAAATTAAGTTTATATATATATTTTTTTTAATTCTAGGGGCGCCCGCTGGCGCCCCTTTGTAACTGGCGCCCCTAGGCACGTGCCTACTTTGCCTTAGGGTTAATCCGCCACTGAGTAGATACCTATTTAGCCAAATAATAGGTACTTATATATATGCGTGACATCAAACTCAAGGTCATAAGAATCATCTCTAAATTACGCGCAACCTGTTTGTATCTTATTTTGGTCATTCTGTTTTTTGTCGAAGGTCAATTATTGCATACGATTTTTTTATACTTGGTTAATCTTCAATGGCGTGCGGTGATTTCCAATGTTTGTTGTGCCACCGCTACCAATTAGACGTTTTTAAAGAATGATAACTTTAATCCCGGCTTCGTCTTATATTTTTTGTTTGAAAATTCCATAGGAAGCAGTAGGTAGGTATTGTCAATATTTTCAGCTAAATGTAAAATTTAAAATAAATCTATATGCAGTTGATCATCGTCTCATTGATGAGCGGGCTCAAAGTTTGTTAAATATGTTTGTTTTGTTTCCAACTTCATAATAATCCCAAGTAATATAAAATATTATAAAAGAGAAAGTCTTTTCGTTTGTTTGTCCTTTCACGCCGTGACGGACGACTGATCGATGTGATTTTTTGCATAAGGATAGTTGGAGGACTGGGAAGTGATATAGGCTACTTTTCATCGCGGAAAAACATTCCCTTGAGAAAATACTTTGTTCTGTAATTTAATAATACCATCCGAGCGAAGCCGCGGGTAAAAGCTAGTCTTGATTATTAACTTGTATAAAAGTATTTTTCTGGACTATAAAAAGATAAGACATGAAAAAAACCTTTTTCCAGATTTAGCCTACAAAGTAGGTACTTATGGCGTAATTATGTCATATTTATAAATTAAATATTTTTATGAAAATATTAAAATTCATTAATTTGTTTGTTTGTTTGTTTTATTGTAAAAAATACAAACGAGGTAACACATACGTTAATATTTGTACATTATAAAACAACATATTATTGGACGGAATGTAGGTACACACATTTGAGATAAGTACCTACTCAAGTTCAACAATGTATTTATTGCGCCACCTTTAAACATATGTGATAACAAAAACGTAACTTATCATTAGTAATAACAATAAATGAATGAATAATAATGATCAGATAGACGATTTGTTAGATTTGTTTTTCTCTCGGGAGGTGGTTATTTTATGATTCGATTTTTTTATCCTCCGCTGTAAAAGGATCCCAGTCGTTGAGGCCTACCAGCTTGCAGGACTCTTCCCATAGTTTCTCTGCATACTCCGGGTTGCGGGCGTTTTTACTTGGCTTCTTCACCGCGCAGTCACTGAAACAATGGAGGGCCTAGGTTAGGATTTGCATGATAATATTTTGGTCACGTTATGAGAATCGTCAACTTCAAGATTACGCAACAGAACTGATAATCCAGGGGGATCTCATGGATTCGAAACTTATGTGACTAGTACGAGTTATTACGGGCTATAGTCTTCGGAGTGAAGATGTCTTGATGATAGCCAACCTCCATGTTCTCAGGACCATGTCAGTAGTAATCGTCAGTATACCTGTAGTACAGGCCGGTTTCCTCGCCAGCTTTCTCGTCCACGGCGCAGTGCAGAGAGGTCTGCGCCCCCAGAGCCGGGCTCTTGATGAACAGCTTCGGCAGCTTGAAGAACCAGCGGGCGCCGGGGAAGAAGGCAGAGTCCAGGTGGCGGCCCAGCTCCGTGGCCACCACGCCCGGGTGCAGCGCGTACACGCTCACGCCCGTGATGTTATTGGCCTGGGAAGGGTTAACAACACTCATTTTTAAATTATATAAAAATAGACATGTCTGCACTTCATTTCACTTTCAGTGAGACATCTCGCTGAAATACTTCCTAAATGACCTTGATTTATAAAAAAAACAACCTAAGAACACATTGTTTTATTTAATTCGAGTAGAAATTTTGAAACGTTTTCCCATCATTCTATAAATAACTTGTCATGTTATTTAAAAACCAAACTGAAAACAGGTTAATAAGCTGGAATGTGAAAATTCTAAAACATTTTTACAATCAAATATATTTTATTCTAGGTTTAAAAATTCCGTAAAATTCTCGATGAAATTTTATTCTACTAAGATCTGTAGAAGATCTATAGGTTGCCAGGCGATCCAATTTAATTTCGCTCAGCTGGTGCTAATTTTTCCTGGTCATTTCGCGCAGTTGTTGCTTGGATGACTATTGGTTTTCGTTGTGTAATGATAGCGCTCGCTGTCGCACCTCTGTTGACTCGGACGGCGAGGCTAGGCGAGGCGAGCGCGTTTAGCGTCAACACTCGCGCTTTGCCCCCCTCTTGTAGTCTCGTCGAGAATGTATGTCATTATCAATACAAACGTGGGACGTAGCAGATGCTGTTAGTTTATTTTGTAATGTCATGTTTCGAGAAAATAACTAGTTAGACAAGGTCGTGAGAAAACATTTCATTATTATTAGGTATAAACATCTGCCTATTGTTTGCATAGGAAAATTTTGTAAGACGTACATAGTATTAATTGTTGTAAACGTATTGTGATGCTGCCAAATAATAACTTTTCAAAACTTAAAAACTAACCGATGGTTAAGGTTTTCACGGGTCTAAGATGTGGAATAATTTTCTCGGTGTACCCGATATACATATATATGTATATACGTCATATAACTTTAATTAAGTTCTACCAATTCCGATAATAATACGAAAATGCTTGAGCGCGAGGTCCACCTTACTGCCCACAGAAGTACTAGTTATTTAGGACCCATAATGATATTATCTAGAAGACAAATCATATATTATACAATCTGCATTTTAATGTTTGAAGACAAATTGAACGTTTGAATTGAAGACAATCTTGATCAGATTCTAGTATGTTATTGTTTATTATATTATAAAGCACTTGAAGTGAAATAGCACAAAATTGCGCTGTAATTAGCAGGTGTGTTAAATGTTTATATGATTCACTTAGCTTATGTGTCAGAAAATATCAAATTAAAATATAGTTACGTAACTATACAACATCATATGAGTGTATGTCATTGATCTATGGTGTATGTATATAAAAAATTGTAAGTAACGAACCTTTAACCTAGTCGCCAGTTCCTTTGTGAATAAGATATTTGCCAGTTTGCTCTGGCTGTAGGCGGTCACAGAATTGTAGCTCCTTCTTTCAAAGTGCAAATCATCGAAGTTTATCGAACCATCTGAAAGTTTTAATGCCATCAATTAAAAATATAAACACGCATGAAAACGAATGACTAATTTATCAAGAAATCGTGATAAACACTATTGTCCAAAAACGTCAATTTTGCTAATGTAAAGAGCTCAAACGCCGGAGTATGTACTACGCACGCCAATGCAGTTTGAAAAGTATTGAATTCGAATGACTCCAATCCAGGCCGCTCGCCAGGTAAATTCATTGGTCGACATTCTTATTCTTGAGTCTGGTCGACGGTACATACTTACATACGCCAAAAGTCATTCCACCCAAACAAAGGGTGGGTTGAATCACTCGTTGTTCGAGTGGAATGACTCCGTCGAGAATGGAGATCGGCGTAATTATAGAGTATAAGCGCCAACCCGTGAAAAACCATGGGATGTTAAAATTATTTTAAGATTTGTGAAGCTGAAAATATTTATAAAACATTTGTCTGGGAATCACATTGCCTTTCTAAAACAAAATATTGTAAATTTTCTTTAAAATATAATTATGTATTTTTGTTTGAGGCCTCTAAAATTTACCCCTTCGAATGAACACCGTTTAGTTCACTTGAAAAATCATCTATACAATTTGGGAGGAGGGTATGAGTACCGCCGCCCCGAGGTGCATTAATTTTATAACCAACACCTCTGCCATAGGTCACCCCAAGTGGTTCGCTACGTTTGGTGAATTAGCAGCGGTGCCCGGGTTCACGGGGCGAGGATTGTCTAGGTTTTGGCGGCGGATGCGTCTGGATTTGAAGAGACTGAATGAGGGAGATCTTTTTACCTCTCCAGAAGGACTCATCGCCTTGTACAGCAGTGGGAGAGATGAATTCAAACGTACGTCACTCCTAAACACACTGACCCCCAGATTCTTACCCGCGCCTCATACACTTTTCCTTCCTCTCTCCTTATTTTATCTTCCATTCCTTAAAAAAACCCTCCACACAGCATCCCCAAAGATGAAATTATTTTCCTCAGAGCCTCCTGTGTGGAGTTAATGAAAAAAAAATCATTTCAAACTTAGAATTATAAATACAAATAAAATAATTTTCTGGCTGTAGATGGGTAGGTAAGTACCTACCTACTTTATCTCTTGTCTGAATTCACACAATCATAAGTTCCAATTTTGAAAATTTCAAAGCTAATTTGTGTTCATTACGCAGGAATATTTCACATTACAGACAACCGAAATTGGCATGTTAAATTAAAATAATGGTGAAAAGTTACATTCGTGAGCCCGAGAAGATACGTTGACTATTCGCGCTGGCTTCGAGCTGATGATTCTCGGGAGAAGCAGGGTTGTGAAGAGGAAGTGCGCGAGGTGGTTGGTTCCGATCTGGGTCTCGAACCCGTCTTCCGTCTTGCCCCGCGGACACATCATGACCCCCGCGTTGTTGATGAGCAGCTGAATCCTTGGCTCGGTCTCCAGGACGTGCTTGGCGCACTGCCTGACGGACGCCAGGGAGTTGAGGTCCAACTTGGTGACCACTATGGACCCCAGTCCTTCCTCTCCTTGGCACTTTTCTTGGATGTCTTTCATCGCTGCATCAGCTTTGGCAGTGTCCCTACAGGCCATCACGATATGCGCTCCTGTGGATACAAATGATAAAATCATTCAATATTTTTATATCAGTCGCATCAGGGAATTGAACTCTGCCTTGCCGGGGTAGTGCTCTAACCACTGAGCTAATTCGACCATAAAACTTACGTCATTTTGAACTGTATCATACTTCAGCTACCAATATTATGTTCGTTTTCTTAAATCACATTTTTGGCTGATATCTTTGTCTACGATTGCACGATTTAAGGTGAAGATAACATTAGTAGCTCTCAGTTAAAAACTACGTAAGTTAATAAGGTCTAATTAGCTCAGTGGTCAAAGCACTACCAAGCAACGCAGAGGTCGTGGATACGTTTCATCTTTCTTTTATTGTGGTTAATATTGTCTTAATTGATTTACAAAATTTCAAAATACGTTAAATGTACGGTTCGTAGATATGTTTTACGTGACAGTACATGACTTAACCCTTTCCTTGTGGTGCTAGAAAATTCATCAAAACATAAAAAGTTGAACTGAAATTACGGATAACGAAAAAAAATACACATTTTGTTTTAGACAAATCTATTATAAAGATTATTGTCACCTCATTTTTTTGTGGTTTCACATGAAAATAATTTTAAAAAAAAACCACAAAGTTTTTTCTCGAATTGCGGTCGGAACCTTTGGATTCATAGAGTGTAGATTTTAATTCTTCTATAGTTAACTTCTAGATTTGAATGTATAGTGTAGTGTTTTCTAACACCGTTTAGATTATATTTATCACTATGTTAGTAAGGGAGACACAACGATCATATGAGCTGTTCCCAAAAGCGAACAAATCGACTCTACGGGTAACAGCTGTGTGTTCGTAAAACCGAACAAATTAGCTTGAGGGGTTAAAAGATTTTATTAAATCTTTTTTTCTACTTATTGCTCTCGCCACCGGGATTCTTTCTACCCATCAATGATACGTCTTTGTCCTTGAGACAATTACCACCCCCTGAACCCCATCGACGACTTTAGGGGGGCGACATCTTCCACTTCGAGAAACAGCGGTCAAATACAACACAGAGTTTTTTTAACCTGTAGAATATAAAATATTATATGTGCAATTCTGTGCAATTGCAAGGCTACTTGGGTTTAACTGAAGACTTTGCACGACAGCACTGACCGTGAACACATTTAATTACTATTTAAAATACGTAATCCGCTGGAATTAAACCGGTTCCGCTCTACCACGTAATGGTATTACTATTGCGTGGTAGAGCGGAAGTTGAATTGAATTATCACTAGGCATACTTTGCTTGATAATAATCCTTGTTTAACAGGTTGTGAGTGGAAGAGTGCACGTGCAAATTCAAGTGAGCAATCATGAGCAGCCGGGCGTCATTTGATCATTATTTCAAGGTTAATTATTGCTGTTTTGAATATACATATAGATATCATTGACGCCTGGTACAAGCCAGGGCGAATCTATTTCTTCACCCGCGTCAAAGAATATAGGTACCTATACGCCAAATAAAAATACTTGTAATAAATAAATGTTGTGAGGGTGCCGACAATACAAACCAAACATCAAGTCAAGAAACCCCAATGTTCATAGTAGCGATGAGTCATCATGAAGAAGACTATTATTTTTACAGGTCCGCAACAGATCGTTGAAAGGCCTTTTAGCTAGGTTGTTAGTTAGGTAGCTCACCTCTCCTGTAGATATCCAACACGGTCTCCTTGCCGATGCCCGTGTTGCACCCCGTGATGACGGCCGTCTGTCCTTCCAGACGGGCCTTGCTGTGGCACTTCCCGCTAAACATTCCTCTTATTCTGAAAACACAGAAACAAACACTATTAGAAACTGCAAACAACATAAAGGCAAGTAATTGCAGTAAATAGACAGTAAAATAATGAAGGATTAGACGTAAGAAGATAATTGTGAAATAGTTTACAGTTGGCGGTCAACCCTAAACCAAAAATGAGTGAATCATTGAACCGGCGCACAGTGGGCTGAAAATCGCCTTTCATAGACATAGAGACTTGAATTTTCAAGGGTAATTTTTTGGCTAAAAATAGATTCTGCTGATATGCGTGTACAAATGAAGGAGTTATCATTTTTTTAAGAATTTGTATGGCACTGACATTAAAAATGAGGCTATCTCTGGAATCACAAGGTTGGCCATTCTATCCTTACACACAGATATACTACTATTTATTTGTAATTTTTTGAGATACTTCGTATTGTGGCGCAATTGCGATTTTTTTTTTAAATCTTCAAAGTTGAAGAAAACACTTTTTAATGTTGATGATTCATTTTAATGTTTGTCAAATGAAATGTCAAAAAAATACAAATAAATAGTAGTATATCTGTGTGTAAGGATAGAATGGCCAACCTTATGATTCCAGAGATAGCCTCATTTTTAATGTCAGTGCCATACAATTTTTTCTTAAAAAAATGATAACTCCTTCATTTGTACACGCAATTGCTTCATATGAAATTTTATAGCATAGTAATGATCAGCAGAATCCATTTTTAGCCAAAAAAATACCCTTGAAAATTCAAGTCTCTATGTCTATGAAAGGCGATTTTCAGCCCACTGTGCGGCGGAGGCTCGATTTGAAAAATTAAGTAATTAAAAATCATTGAGTGATCATCCTACGATAGTCATAAACATTTTTCAGGATGACAAATTTGGGTTGCGTTAGAAATGGTAAGTAATCGAATAGCATAGATTTGTGAAATAGTTTTTATTGTCATACAATCTCTAAATAGTATAAAATAAAGTCGCTATCAGCGTGTGTCTATTTGTGCGCTTAGTTCTTCTAAACTACGCAACGGATTTTGATAGGGTTATCTCAACCATTTAGTGAATTTCTTCCGGAAGGTTTACATATATGATACATGTATATTATATTTTATATTTATAAAAAGTAGAGAAAAGTCGATGTTTTATAATCAAGTCGTAAAAATATATTTTCTGACACTACATTGCTAACGCTGGCTAAACCTTATGTGATACATCAAAATAATGTAGTACGGAATAAGGAAGTTGAGTGAAAAATATTTTGACTTATAAAAAATATGTTCATGTAGATAAAAAAATATCGATTCTAAATATATAAATATATTTCTATATTATTATTCTTAGAATTAGTTAAACGTTCTTGAAAAAGCATTCAATAGCAATAGACTGTATACGCTCCACGATTGGTCGAAAGAATTCTGACGTCACATGTGTCGTGACTTGTACGTACAACGGATCACCTATGGTGCATCTCTTTCTATTACATGAGAGATGGTCGGTTTAGATGAGAGAGGTGTATAGGCCAAACGTTTATTTGGGTTTGTCAAATATATGTACGTATTTATTGTTATTATTATATGAAATGGATTTCTAAAGATACATATTCGTATAGTGCTTTATAATAATATTTTGTTTATTGCATAACTTAGAAGTTTTTATTATTATACATGTCACATAACATGTGATACACTCCAGGCCGCCGGCCGCCCAGAAAAGTCTCACAGTGAACTGGGCTGTAAACCGTTATTTTACTTTTGGTCTTTATTTTTCTGCGCGGTGGTCCTGAATTCGCGCGGGGCACGTCAACAAATAGCGACGGCAATACCGTACAAGTACCGTACCGGGCGGGAAAAGCAAATATTCTAACTTAAAATATTAATTTAACTATGAAATCTTAATCAATTTTCTTTTTTTTAATAACATCAATTCTAATAGACGGTTAACATTGGTAAAAAAATTACTGGAATTCCTTATCGAAGAATTAAAAAATTTTCCATACAAAATGCTTAAGCGACGTGGTTTTCACAGTTCGAATGACGTCACACCCACACCCCGCCTCTTACCGCTCGGATTCCGCTCGTTTTGGCGGGCTTAGTAAAATTTAAACTTTGAGAATTAATTTAATTATGAAAATAAAATAAAAAAATTAAAAAAATACCAGTATTTAAGTTTGAATGCGAACATTGATAAAAAAAAAATTGACTCAACTTCCTTATTGTATATCTTAAAAAGGCCTACATAAAATTGTCTATCTCTTAAGGATAACCCCCAGCAACCCCGGGTACACGTCAGCTAGTTAATACAATAAGCACCTTCATCTTCATTGATATTTTAATGAACTTGCGTGTGAAACATCAGCTTGCGGTAAGTACTTGATAGATAATTACATTGTTTTTTCTGCTTCGCCGAGTTTTAACCTGCGACCTCTAGTAGGTCCAAGGATTTAACACTCTGCGGGAGGTCGTCTGTGCATGACTGAATACAATGCGACATTATAAAAAAGGAATTAGGATCTACCTAAGTATTTCAGATCATAATAATTTGGAGCATTCGATTCTAGCGATATTTTCAGGAGAGTGACGGATTTTACAAATGTATACAGAGTACACTAAACAATAGTATATGTAAGCTAGATACAAGCGCAGAGCCGTGAAAAATCATCACGGGATATTACAATCGTAGAATTTGTGAAGCTGAAAGTATTTATAAAAAAATATTACATTACGATCATGCCTTTCAAAAGACGATCAGAAATTTTCCTTTAGAATGTTGGTAAACTTGAAAAAATTATAATATATGTCAAAAATTTTAACAAAAGAAATACACATTTCAAATACTAAATTATTTATCAAAAGCATAATTTTGGTACATTCTTTATAGCTTCTCTGAATAGTTCACATAGTCAGTCCCAATTTTTAAAATCAAAGCAAATCTTAACTTCTGAGGTTACTGAACCTGAGTTACACAAAGACAATACCGAAATTATTATTATTTTTAATTATACTAGGATGTATTTCACACATCTCTTAATAAGCTGTCAATAAGTGTTATCTACACGTGGAATGTTTATTAAAATGCATTATTTTCCATAACCGGAAACTGAAATACGCATTTCTCATAATTATCTAACTGATACAAAGTGTTTTGTAAAATAAAATGTTTTTCCCTATTTTCTGTATATTTACCGAAATTTCTTCCAACCCTGGAACTGAACTTACTGGAAATATATTTTTTTAAATATATCATTCCAAAGCAAAGGCGACGCTAGCATAAAACATAGCAAACGTTTCATATTTCGTTTATTTATTTTTGTTTTGCGAAAACTTGATTGTCTTTTATTTTATCAGAGATCATAACGATTTTACATAATATTAAATAACAACGACAAGGACTTTTGAAGGTCAATGTCACACCGGTCATAACATGATGCAGTAGGTAGGTACTTACATCAATGATAAATTACATAATCATCTCGTTATTCAAACATTTTTAGTGGGTATTTTTAGATTTTACTGCCAAACCTAATGTGAATGCATTCACAAGTAAAGAACACATTTACAGAACACATTGTATTAATCAATGTACAGAAACTAAGGTATAAAGTATGTATTTTAAATGTATATATTGTAATCTAGTTGGCCTCACTATTTTGACATAATGTCACTGGCTTCAGGGGCACGTATATATTTTGTTCCTTCGAGATCAACAAAGCACAAACTTACTATAATACACTTATCAAACTCAATTGTACAACTTTCAATACATCATTATAAGTTACATTACACACTTCTTCATGTGCACCTTTCAGCGTTTATAATAACAAGAGTACAAAATAAGTACTTAAGGTAGGTACCATGAAAGTAGTTGCGGAGCAATCAATGTGTAGTAACTTTTTTGATATTAATCAAAATAAACATGAACAGTTTGTTGTAAGCGTGTTTGTATTTGGCAAACTTTTATTATGCCAGGTTGGGTGTTTTACAGAACATGGTTAAATTTACATGGCGATAAAAGAGCTTATCTTATTTTGTACTCTTGTTATTATACATCTATAATAGAACTTCTTTGTTATTGAACAACTTTGTCACTGTACGACACAAATTGTACTCTTTGACTAATGTCATTACATCAATGATTGTACTTGATTATATCGTTAATCATTAGTTTATTATGTTAAGTACCAGGTATATACATGTTATTGTACTCATGAACAACTTAATTATAACAACGTATACATGTAAAAAGCCTTTAAGGCGTGAATAAATAAATAAACAAGTAAGTTATGAATAAGTGGGTTGGAATGGTAAATACGGAATACCACCAACAAACTGACAAAAAGTTCGCCAGTTTGTTAGTTTTCTCGCCTGTTGTGATTTCTGATTTGACGAGATTTTGAATGCACATATAAAAAGTGTTGGTAAACTTGTCTTATTCCGCTGCATACAAAGGCTCTTTATTTCAACTAAAATATCTAATGGAGACAACTATTTAAGTCGGGGGTTTAAGTATACACGCACAAAATATGTTTTTAATGTGGTAGTTTTAGTTATTTTAATAATTAAGCGTATTTCCTAACCTTCAAAGTTAACTTCGATTAAGAAACAACGGTTTTTTGTGTTACCGCACACGAGTACCAATTACTCCCACACGTCTGGAGCTAGTGAGACTATGGCAACCCCAATCGGAGTATGTTGTGAGGCTGAAGTAGTGAGAAGGGGAAGGAGATGGGTAGAAGAAGGTGGGTGAATAACCTGGCTATTCAAATCTGGTCACCAAACACGGCTAAAGCGATTTCAAGCAACGTTTCAATTCTGAATGGTGGGGATATACTATAATGAGCCAATTGAGACCACGCAGGCCGTCAAATGCATCTTTTACCATCTCCCAAAACATAAACAGTTATTTCTTGTAGTAATTAAGTTGAAACCATGTGCTATTTATATTTACTCGCAACGTTCGTTATATTCTACGTGTTCATAGATGGCGTTAATTAATTTATTTTATTATAATAAGTAACTTTACAATATTAAGATCAATTATTTGTTCGGGCCCGTACGTACGCAATATGAATATGAATAAAAAGTTTTTATCTGTAAAAAAACTCGATTCTTTCAAGAAAGGCATACAAATACAATATTGCATTTTTATGCCTTTTTCGAAAGCATTAAGTTTTTAAACGACCAAACCACATATTGGTACAGCATTTTCATCAACATTACTAGAAAATTGTGATGCCACTGTTACAAGCACTTTGCACTCATAAAATAAACTGTTAGCACTAAATTTCAATATTTTAAAAGAAGCAGAATAATACTTGACATCTGTCATTGACAACCATAGGGAGGAGGGAGAGGGAGTAGGGAGAGGGAGTATGGAGAGGGAGTAGGGAGAGGGAGTAGGGAGAGGGAGTAGGGGGAGGGAGTTGGGAGAGGGAGTAGGTAGAGGGAGTAGGGAGTAGGGAGATGGAGTATGGAGAGGGAGTAGGGAGAGGGAGTAGGGAGAGGGAGTAGGGGGAGGGAGTAGGGAGAGGGAGTAGGGAGAGGGAGTAGGTAGAGGGAGTAGGGAGAGGGAGTAGGGAGAGGGAGTAGGAGGAGAGAGTAGGAAGTGGGAGTACACTGAAAGAAATGTTTAGGTACGATTTACCAAATTTTCAGTAATTATCTACTAAACAGTTTAGTTGCTGTGGTGACTGCCGAACTTTTAGCTACTGTTTGCTAAACAGCAGTTTATTTATGACAGCTTAACGATTCAGATATTCTAGCTAAACTAATCGGTTGAGACAGCTTTCTGTGTTTAGTTGTGTTACCTAAACTGTCTTTATGACAGCTTAACGATTCAGATATTCTAGCTAAACTAATCGGTTGAGACAGCTTTTTGTTTAGTTGTGTTACCTAAACTGTATTTATGACAGCTAAACGATTCAGATATTCTAGCTAAACTAATCGGTTGAGACAGCTTTGTGTTTAGTTGTGTTACCTAAACTGTATTTATGACAGCTTAACGATTCAGGTATTCTAGCTAAACTAATCGGCTGAGACAGCTTTGTGTTTAGTTGTGTTACCTAAACTAAAAATTATATACCTAAACCATTTTGTAGTGTTCGGTTAGAAAAACTTAACTGTTTAGATGTAGTAACCTTATTATTTAGTTAATATTACAAAATGGTTAGGTTGATTAACTAAACTTCGGTTGGAATAGCCCTACCGATATAGGTGTTTTAGCTCTCTACTGCTAGCTAGCTTTAGGTACTGTAGCTTAGCTTTTTGGTTAGATTATCTAAATTAAATAGGAAGTGCAGCTTTGCAGTTTAGCTGAAAACAATACAGGGTGTAAATGTAACCACCATCAACTCGAAGGATTATACCCATAATTCAGAATCATGGGTTAAATACTTTGAGTTGCAGGTAGTTTATTACAACCCTTTTGAGAGATGAAACCTAAATAAATAAATATTATGTTTTGTAAGACTAGAAAGTACTTATTAAAAACCTCATTCATATAAAAGTTATTTTGTTAAGAATCGTCTCTCAAAATATTGTTTCCAGCTACCAGCAAAGCCTCAAAAAAGAAAACACGTTTGATCATACACACATTTATATTATCATTTTTTATTATAATTTTTTTTTAAATATAGTAAAAGATGTTTGTGTCCTGATTTGGCAAATTCTTTTCGGCGCTGCCTGTATGTGTCTAGTAATTTACCTTTTGCAGCAATTTTTTGGGTAGGCCCAAAACACACATATGGGGTGAAATATACAGCTGCGCTTTCTTTACTTTACTTTCTTTCTTTCACCCAAGTGTAAATCTCCGAATCAGACGAATAGGAAGCGCGCCAGAGCTGATGAGTCGATAAATAGTGACAACCTTGCTACGGAAGAGTTGGAGGATATAAATTCCGACAACAATGAACTTATTTCGTCACACCTTGATAATATTTTAAAAATTATCTCAGAGGGTAAAAATAAAGTCAATAAAGTCGACAGGACCGTCATCAGCGCCTCCATTGATGAAATCAAAAAGAATCTCGACAAAATCATGCTAGAGCACACTCGAGCAGTCTCCAGAGCAAAAGCGTTTGAAAATGTTATTGATAAAAATAACAAAACTATCTTGGAGAAACTTGACAAACTACTGACTGAGACAGTGACTGCCACCTCACATACCCCTTCCTTCATCCCTCTACCCCCCCCAAAGAGATCTTATGCTGGTGCAGCTTCCAGTGTGCCCCCCTCCAAAACTATCACAGTCGACGGAATGGAAAGACCGGTCCCTCCAAGGCAGCCAACAGTACTGTTCTACCACACAACACCAGAGGGTAAAACATCCGAGGAACTTCAAAAGAATTTGACTACCATCCTTGACCCACGCAAGGATGGTTTCCAAGTAGTACGCACCCGTAAGATCAAAGGAGCCGGGGTAGCGGTTCAAACCACTTCTCCAGAAGGGATAATAAACATTAAAAAGGTCGAGGAGAAACTTGCAGAGAAGGGTATAAAAATTGTTGCTCCTCAGGGCCGCCTTCCCAAAATAGTAATCTACGATGTCCCGAGAGGTGAACCGTCTGCTGACCCGGCTCTTTTTAAAGAAATCTTTATTAATAACATAGACGGCAAAGCCACCGTTTCACAGGATGACCACGTGCGCACAATGCGCAGAGTTTCATTATTTGGAAAAAAGGATACAGGCACCATGAATATGGTGGTAACTTGCCATCCCGAGGTACGGAAGGCCCTTATTGACAGTGGATACTGCTTCTTGGGGTGGAATGCTTGTCGTGTCCGGGACTACCTAGGAGCCACGCGTTGCTACAAATGCCACTTATATGGGCACATTAGTAAATCCTGTTCCCAGGAATCTATCACTTGCCGTCACTGTGCCCAACCTGGACACGACTTTGAGAATTGCCCCAAGAAAACAGCACCCGGTACCTGTGCAACATGTACCAAATTCAAAAAGCCGGCAAATCATCCCACTGGTGACAGATCCTGCCCAGCCCTACGGGCTGCAGTGGAGACTCAAGTAAAAATGACGGACTATGGCCTGTAACCCCCTTCTCCAAATAGGTCAGATCAACCTGCAGAGGTCCAGAGCCGCCACACTGGAGTCACTGCAGACAATGTCTGACCTAAAAATCGACATTTTGCTTATTCAGGAGCAATACACCTGGTTTGGTAAGACACCGATAAATCCACCAGGTCTGGTGCTCGAAGTAGGCACCTCTCCAGGGGCGGGTATCCTGGTTAACTCTTCTGTGATCAGCCCCCTCCTTCTGGTGGGACTGTCGAACGAGTACCAGACCTGCGTATCTATTAGATTTGGCGAAACTGAGATCTTCTTGATCTCAGTATACTTTAAGTATGGGAACCCGGTTGAACCGCATATCTTGAGCCTGACGCGCGCTCTTCACGCGCTTAAAGGTCGTAACATAGTTATAGGAGGAGACTTTAACGCTCGCTCCCCGATATGGTTCGATCATGCTGTAAGCTATAGGACGGAACGATCAGACGCCGTAGAAGATCTAATTGCGGCGCAAGGTCTTATTGTATTAAATGAGCCTAACTCACTATACACTTTTTCGAATACCCTCGGGGAGAGCAACATAGATCTAACTCTTTGCTCTGGATCTGTTGCGGCCAAGATATCGCATTGGAAGGTACATGAATGCGCAATAGCCTCCGATCATAGGCTCATTACATTTACTGTGGGTGTCAAAAAGACCGGAACTCCGAGATCCTCCTGGAATTTCAAAACCACAATGGCGAATTGGGATAAATTTGGGGAGGCGCTACGCGACACTTTAAGGGGATTCTATGACGTAGCAGCAAGAGATCCGGAAAACTTGGGGAACTTTTTCAATGCAGCCGTAGTGTCAGCTGCCGAGTCCTCTTTGGGAAGAGCAAACCCAAGGAGGTCTACAAGGAATCCTTGGTGGTCGCCTGGGCTAACTCTGCTGAAGAGAGCCTACAAGAAGGCCTACAGGGCCTTGGGCGCTACCAAACGAGGCAGCTTTACGGAGGAGGAGATCGCTGCTCGCATGGAGCGCCTCAGGGCTGCACGTAGAACCTTCAAGTTAGCAGTCCTCTCAGCAAAACGAGCTAATTGGCATAATTGGGTTAAAGATATAGGGAACGCCAACCCGTGGGAAATCCACAGCGCCGTTGAAAAATCCGGAAAAGGCTCTGAACGGTATCTTTCGAGTGTAATTTCAAATTTTGAGGGTAGGGACGTTGAGACAGTGGACGTGGAAACCACTCTCAATACACTTCTGGGAAAGTTAGTCCCATTAGACTCAGTAATTGGGGAAAGCGACCACCATAAACAGATAAGAAATCTGTCAAGGATTCCACCGAGAACCCTCTCCCAGGAGGATAAGATGCGAATAACTAGAGAAGAGATGGATACTATAATTAAGGGTTTGGGTCCTAAGAAGGCACCTGGGCATGACAGAATCAACGGTATAATCGTGAAGAAAGTATGGCTCTATGCCCAGGAGGAGTTCCTGCAGGTCATGGAGACGTGTTTGCGAAGAGGAATTTTCCCTTCGGTATGGAAGAGGGGTATGCTCAAGATTATACCAAAGGGATCTGACAAACCACGCTCTGATGTCAAGGCTTACCGTCCGATAACACTGCTGCCTATAATGGGTAAGGTACTGGAAAAAATAATCAGAGAACGCCTGCGCCGAACACTCACCCCTCCCACCCCGTGTCAGTTCGGTTTTGTTCCCGGTAAATCTACAGAGCATGCCCTTATGCATGCGCTTGAATGGGTGAAGGTTCGACCTGAGAAGTATGTCGTGGGGATCTTTCTTGATATCACAGGTGCCTTCGATCATGCGTGGTGGCCGATGATGCTCAACAAACTCAAAAGTAGAAGCTGCCCTCCGTGGCTTTTTAAAATTTGCTCAGACTTTTTCAATAATAGAACCATAATCCTCACCTTTGGGGACTTTGTCATCGAACGTGAGGTGGACATGGGTTGCCCACAGGGATCAGTTCTGGCCCCTGAATTCTGGAACATAAAGTTTGATGACTCCTCCAGGTTACCCTTGCCTGCGGGATGCATCATGGTCGACTACGCTGATGACAAGTTTTTCTTGGTTGCGGGGAACAGTAGGAGAGAGCTTGAACGAAAGGCAGGTGAAGGTTTAAACATGATCCTCCAATGGGGAGAGAGAAATAGACTGAACTTCGCTCCCCAAAAAACCATGGGTCTCCTGATGAAAGGTTTTCTCAGCAGAGAGAGAAACCCAATCATCAAAATGGGAGACTCCAAAATCAAGTTCGTAGAGACAGTAAAATATCTTGGAGTTACTCTAGATCGATCGTCCTCCTTCTTAGCCCACGTTAAGAAAGTCTCCACTGAGGCCCAGGCCCTTTTTCTGAAGCTGAGGAGAATCTCCACTACGGAATGGGGATTGAGGACACCAGCGATCCGTCTCCTATACAGGGGGGTTTTTGTGGCGCAAGTCACTTATGCCGCCTGCGTCTGGGAACATCGTCTGGATAATGCCCTTATACTCTTGGCTCTCAAGAGGGGCCAGCGAACTCCCTTGTTGGCACTTTCTGGAGCCTATAGAACAGTCGCTTCGGACGCACTTCCAGTGTTGGCAGGTGTCCTGCCAATCGATCTAGAGATTAGGGAAGTGCTTACAAAGAAAAAGCTGACTAGGGGCCTCCCGGCCAACCACCTCGGTGTAATTATTACACCAGGCGGTGCCGGGACCCTACCCAGTCGACTTAAACAAATGCGAGAGCTGTCACTCAAAGAGTGGCAATCTCGGTGGGATAGGTCGAATATGGGAAGATGGACCTTCTCCTTCTTCCCATCAATTAAACTCAGAATGGAAGGGGCTTTCATCAAACCAGACCACTATATGGTTCAACTGTTGTCCGGACATGGGGAATTCAGGGGGAGACTTCACAGACTCTCCCTGTCACCCCATCCCAACTGCGCCTGTGGCAATACGGACCAAACCGCCGAGCACATTCTGTGGCACTGCGAGATAATGACGGATGCGAGGGATGAATTACTGAGAGGCCTAGATGTAATCACGAGACCGGTTTGGAACGCCGATCTCGTTTCGAACAAGACAAATTTCGAATGTCTGAGGAAGTATGTTAAGTCATGGGTTGAGAGATGGCCAGCTTTGAGAGTCGCTGACTAGAGTAAAATCAATCATAACCTGGTGTACTTGCTCCTGACTTCCTTGACCATGATTTATATACTCTTTTACACCCTCGCCAGATTTTGCTGATAATTGTTCTTCACCCAGCTCAGATGATAAACACCAGACCCAGGAGCTGCAGCTCCCATCTTTGTGGATACCTTGGAATGACAAATAATATATATATTATTATTATTTTTTATTTTTTTTGCTATGGAAATTGTAGCTTCTACCAATTCTCAATTTCTCTTTCATACTTTTGTTTTATTTTTGCTTCATAATTTTCTTTATAGTTTCCTCACATTTCTCTTCTGCTTTCTTTTCTTATATTTTGTTATTCAGGTTATACACCCATATGGAAGACATCTTTAGGGGCAACACGAGTCCGGGATGAAACTGAACATCAATGTTCTGTCAATGTCCATTTTCCCCACAAGGGAGTGGATAAACCTCGTCCCCTCATACGGCCAACGGACAGACCCCGGAAACAGGATATCCACAAACCTGACGCGCCTCCCCCGAGGACAGTAGCAGGTTTGAGGGATGGTCGGTCGACCTTAGGGGATCTTCCTCCCCGCCTCCGACGACTCGACGCATCTCTCCCTAGGGTCTTCGGGTATCCACTCCCCCATCTCCCAATTACACTTTCTTCAGGGCACCACCGAGAAATCGGCTAAGGGGAGCGGTCCCCTGACTTCGTAACCGATCAACCCAATCACCAACTGACTCGCCTCGGGACCGCCGAAAAGAATGTGGATTATTCCTCTCCGGACCAGCACCAGATGTTTTTCGTTTATACTTTTGTTTTCTCTAAATTACTATGCACATACTATGTAGACAAACAGTCTACACCAGTTGTTTTTATTTTTGTATTTATTTTTTTCCCCTTCTACTAACATAGAAACAGAGGCAAGTACTCTACTAACAAACTAACATTGTACACAGTAAGCACTCGCAGACTGCTTCCCTAAAAACGTATGCGGGGACATTCGAGGTTTAGCTTCGTTCTTATTAAATGTAGAGTCGTTCTTAACAAAAAAATTAGCGTCCTTGCAAGAGCCCTGAAGGGGTAACCATAAGTTACCTATACCGGGGCGGGTAAGTGGTGGGATCCTCGAATGCGCTTTCTTTATTAAAGACTTTGGTGATTTGAAAAGCAAATTCATAAAATCTCTTGCTTGTAATGGATCTATCTGGATTACCCTGCAATTCCTTACTTATAATAGTACTGCACAGTCTGGCAGAATTGTCCAACAGACCCTTTGACTCAAACTGCATTAAAAGTGCTTGCCCTTCATTGATTGATAGGAGATGATTGCGTAAGTCCTGGAAAACAAAATTAAATTGCATATTGATTACATAACTAATAACCACTTCTATAATCATCATAATATCAGTCACAGGATGGCTATTCTACGCTGCCACTACTAAAATACATATATCGGAATGTATAAAACAATTAACCTAAGTTACTTAGGTATCTGAAACTTACTAAAATTATTTAACTTACATTCGAAATTTGCTCTTCAAAAGCTTCTTGCGTTATTCTTTGTGATTTGTTTTTATTTTCCAACAAGGAAATGTCATTTACAAGGAAGTCATCGTGTTGATAATATATGGGCGTTGTTTGTTTGCTAGTTGAAGGTATATCTTCAATCTGAAACAAAAAGCGGGTATGTACACAAAGGGGAAAGAAAGGGTGAAGGGGTCAAGCTTTGTTTTTATCCCTTTGGAATTGCTTGACCCCCCCGGCAGTCGATTTATTCATTAATTACAGGAATTATTATTTTAAATACTATTATTTTTGTATCAAAATCGCGTCCGGTACAACTATTTCCAAATGGTTAGCCAAAAAAGGCCTAGGTATACAATATGTCATCATTACTGCTTTTAAAAACTTACACTTATGACAGGTGGATTAATAACATCCTTGAGCGCATTAATGTGTGCTGTAGGCAGTGCCCGGTGCCCTACAGTCGGAATCAATTCTTTAATATCATCTTGAGATATTATCAGGAGTGTTTTCGAGTCTATGGCTTGAGTCTGAAATAAAGAAAAAAAACGACGAGATAATACAAAAAATTTCAAAACAAGAAAATAAAAATTTATTTTTCAAAGGTATGAAAATTATTCATTAAAAAAAATGTATATTTATACAACAGCAGATACCGAACACCCTGTATCATGAATCAAGCGGAGATAAAATAGTTTTAATAATGAAATTATTTCATTTATATGAAAATTTCAAATGTAAACATTAACAATGGGTGGTCACCCTGTATTTAAAAAAAAATATCCCTCCCAAAAAAAAAAACAACAGAATTCAATTTTCAAAATGTTATGTCCGAATTAATAATTTGCAATACACATTTATTAAAATTAAATATAACCTGCTATGATTTAGTTTCTGGCTAGGGTAAAATTGTAACTTAGAAAATACATACTACAGTTTCAAACAACATTCGTTCAATACAAAATAATACTGGCGGAAACAAACAAAGAAATAAAGGCGCCGTTGAGGTGATTTTGCACAAAAACGGCGCTATACAAGTGATCCAATTATTATTTTTTTATATACCACTCTCTGTAACTTGTGTCATGACTCCTGACACAATCTTGGTTGTAGCGTCAACACGCACTCTTCAAACTAGGTACATAATAAATACAAATCTTCTAAATCTATTGCGTAGGTACTTGAGTCATGGAATAATGAAGGTGCCAGTTTCTAAATCAAATAGAATGGATATTATCATAATATATAATATCATAGTTCCATGATCTAAATTCTAAATCAATAAAAAAATGAAAAAAGAAAACTCACCTTTAAATGTTTCTATGTAAGCCTCCAGATTCCAAGAAATTAAATAATCCTCCACGGTTTTGTCTGCCATTATCACTAGGAACTAGGAACAGCGGTTAACATAAATTCAATTCAATTCAAAAATAAATTCGCAACGCGCGCAACGAACGTCAATTCACGTATGCGTATGGTGCGAATCGTGGCAATCTGAGAACTGCGTCGTAAATGAACACCTGCGCGTCGACCGTTAGCGACGATAAAAAGATCTACCAAAGTTCGGGACATTTTAACTAAAGTTTTGTTGCACTTTGCCTAAGTTTGTGCAAAGCAACTAATTGTTATGTAAAAATACCAAATTTAGATATTCCAACCTCAGTTTTGCTATATGAACAAAACATTTAACCAAACTAGATGTTTAGTTAAATTTAGCTAAATACTTTGGGAAGTAACACATAAACTTAAGTTACTAAAGTGAAATAGGTTTAGTAAATTACTTTAGCTTGATTAACCAAACCGATTATTTTGTTTAGGTAAGTATGCTTTTAGTGTGCTATTATTAAAGTTTAGTTGTATTAGCTCAAGCACATTTTACTAAACAACGACGGTATCTGCACATAAAGTATTTTAGGTAAAGTAGCTGAACTTTAGGCGATGGATACACAACTTCAATTAGCTTAACACTTTAGCTAACTCATTTTTTTCAGTGTAGGGAGAGGGATTAGGGAGGGAGTACTAGATTAAAGTTACCTAGTAGACGGCAATACATACCTAAAACCGAAATACAAATGCCGAAATGTACATACAGGGTGTATCGGCACGTACCCGACAAACTTTAACCAGCTATTCCTTAGCACATTTGGAGTAAAAAATGTTATGGGCACTTTGCTGTCAGGTAGCATTTTTTTTTCAATTAAAAACAAAAAAATTAAAAATTTCCACACTACATCACTGTCATTGGCATTGCTTTTCGTGTTCAACAGCTGTTATAAGCAAGTATGTCGAAAAGCGTCTTCGCTCTTTCGCACACACTAAATAATAATAGTTAAAAATGAGACGAATGGTGCCGTGCCATTTCGTTGTGATTGTGAATATAGGTACACACGTACATTATTCAACGGAATTCGAATAAAATATTGCCAGATGGGTTTTCAAACTTTGACAAAGGATAAAACAGTGGTGACATGTGGTGAAAATATGAATAATATATATTTTATTTAAAAAAACGTTACCGACAGCAAAGGGCACATAAGATTTTTAACTCCAAATATGCTAAGGAATAGCTGGTTAAAGTTTGTCGGGTACGTGCCGATACACCCTGGGACAGATGTCGTGTATATGACGATATAAATACTAAGAGATGCTTTATTTGCAACGGGTAAAAATCGAAAGTCTTGCTCAAAATGCACAAAATCTCGTGACCTCAAAGACTGTGAGGAAGGATATGATGCTTTGCATTAATTGTAAAACAGCAAACGAAAGGCAACCGCAATCACCCTGTATGGAGTAAAGACTATCTAGTACAAGGCTGCCCAACCCCAGGCCCGCGGGCCACAATGTGGCCCGCGAACGAATTATAAGTGGCCCGCGTGAACCATTTTCAAAAAACCCGCCAATATGAAAAAGTGTAGCGGGCCCGCGGTAAAACAAACATTGCAGCTTGCGCGCGGTCACCAGTGTTGCCAACAAATTTATCGCTATTTAGGCTACCCAGAACGAGAATTAGCGACGAAAAAATCCAACCTGTTGAACTTACTTTTTAAACAAAAATACACCGGTTTTAGACATAATATTTTTCGGGTCCGAAATGGAATCTTGTAGCCACCCCCCCCCCCCCCCCCATGGAATTCGAAAAATTGTTGTGGGGAATCACATATGATGTTTTTGGGTGCGCGGAATTTTTTTCCTCAAGCGAAGTTCCGTAACAACCCCCCCCCCTCCCCCCATGGATTTCAAATATTTTGTGGGGAGCACTCATTTTGAATTTTTGTTGTGGGGAATTATGTTTTATAGAAATTCTCTAACAACCCCCCCCCCCCCCCGTAGGAAATAGGAACCGTTAGGTACTCAGTGGCCCGCCAGTGATTCAAAATCGTCAATTTGGCCCAACTGTTAAAAAGGTTGGGCAGCCTTGATCTAGTATATTGTCGAAAACTTGAAGTTTTTTGGTTAAATTCAAACTTCATAACAATTTATTACTTGAACATTGCTAGTTTACTCGCATATGAAGAAGTCAAAGGATGAAAAGTCGATAGGTATATGCAAATAAAAACAATGCAAAGCCAAATCAATATTCTAAGTGTGTGGCAACGTTTAGTCTATAATACCCTGGTATATAAATTTAAAAAAAAATGTTACCAGGTTATATTTTTAAAAGTATTAGTATTAATAGGGCAGTCCATGGCTATCCTACGAGAAGCTGCAATGACTTTAGGTTTCCTAAGACAAATTTATCGGCATCACAAAACAAAATTGAATTTATTATACAGTTTTTAAAATGTTCAATGAACTCCCCGTAAATGTCAAGGAAGCTAAAAGTCTTGTAGCTTTTCGTGTGTTATGATGTCCATATATTAGTACATAGGTAGTAGGATATTATTATAGTAGGTTTAGAATAGTTTTGTACTAGATATAAAAGATACAATTTTATAGCTAAAAATAATATATTTAATTCAGATTTTTTTTTTTTTTTTTTATAGTGAATACCTCACAAGAGTCCCAACTGCTCCCGTCTGCAGCCAGTGAGACTATGGCATCCCCAATTGGGGGATGTTGTGAGGCTGAAGGCAAGTGGGGAAGGGAAAGAGGAAGGTGGGGAAGTACCTGGCTATTCAGATCTAGTCACTAAACACGGCTAAAGCCATTTGGAGCAACGTTTCAATTCTGAATGGTGGTCTTACACCAGGGCGATACTGGTAGTATCTTCCACTCTGGAACGTGCCGCAAATATACTATATATTATTTTAATTAATTAATTGTGAAATAACACAAATTAATCAAATAAAATTTATTTGCGCACGCCGGGTTCGAACCCGCGACCTTCGGAATGGCAGTCCAATGCGTTACCACTGGACTATGCCGGCCAATATCGATATATTTTTGAATATGAATTATAGATATCTATAAAGACCGGTTTTTTATATTTGTAACTGATCCACAATTTTTTTTCTTACATGTACACATTTTTTCTTTAAATGCATTTTTATTTATATAAAGATAATGTTCAATAAAATACCCAAGCGGGCGTATTATTTTTATATTAACCATTTTTTTTCATTTACTTATTGTAAATTACTTGTATTAACTTTTACATTACGTATTATCAAGCTTTTTTATTATTTTTATCTTTCGTATATATTATATACATCTAAATGGAAAATTATATGTACCATGTATCATGTTAATTTTTTAATCTTTTTGGTTATTTGTTTAGTTGTTGTTTTAAAAATAAAAAACCTTCTATTGGCTCTGTATTATGGAGTGAATCATGTAAAAGCCCATCAGGGCGTTTAAATTAATAAATAAAATAAAATAAATGGACAGTTTTCAACATTTATATATTAAAGTTTTTTTACATTATCTAACTTAAAAATATTACTAATTTATTAAGAATCACTTCAAATTATTAACGAATAAATTGATAGGATCTTGATAACTTTACGTAAAATCCCAATGTTTTGTTACGATGTCCGAACGCGTTCATTAAAATCCTAACTTTTGCATTTTGTCATGATATATTATTAAGACAAATGCAGGTGTATGAACACGTGTTCCGATATTATTACGTATTTACTAACACTTTATCAGGAAGCGGCTTGCAGTCCCGTTTTTAACAGGATTACTAATAATTTGAAGAGATTCTTAATAAATCAGCAATGCTAATTTTTCTCCATGCAGGGCCCATGTCAACTTTAAAGATGATGTTTGGAGGGTCTTCTAGAGGAGAGGAAGGAGTGAAAAACGTATCTAATAATTGAAGACCTACCTACTCAATAAAATGGTTACACATTCATTCGTTTACCTACCTATACAAAAGATTTAATAGCCCTTGTTCAGGGGGTATATCGCCGATTGAAAATTGACCAATAAAAAACTCTGAAAGTCTATGGAATAAACTTTCAGAGTTTTTCATTGGTGTATAGTATAATAAGTAGGCTCCGAATAAGAATTTTACTGTCTATATATAGGCATTTCTATGTTTTTATAACCAATTTGTTTCATTCAAAAATGCGCGAAGATATCGATCAGTGAGTGCTTTATTTATGCCATTGTTGCATTGGTGAATAAAGCTTCTAATACATATAAAAATCGGCCGCGGAGGGGAAACTTTAACAAATTTAGCTTTATTTCCAAATATTGTTTAATGTTTCTTTTACACATAAGATATTATGATCGGCTACAAAGGAAAGCCGCCACTGTCGGCTGCCGTTAATTTCACCAAAATCATTAGCACTCTTTTTGTGGGTCACCAAAATGGAATGCACGAACGGTTACAATATTAGGTAGGTACCCAGTCGTAAGTAGGAACTTGAATAGACTAGAAAGTTATGGTGTTGTTGCCCATGTAAATATTTATTTCCGCCATGATATTTATTCAAGCAATCTACCTATGTATTTCACATGTTTGTCACTGCAAATATCATATATTTCTTATATTATTTATTAAAGTTCGAGAAAAGCATTGGTTGTGAAGTTTTATTAGAAATTAGGAAGACTAAAAACAAAATATGAATACCACATCCCAACTGCGCCCAATCACCTGGAACCAGTGAGACTATGGCATTTATTTAAAGTTTTTCTATTATACATATATTCAATAATATTATTTTTAATTTATAAAAAACAGTTTATTTACAAATAAGCTCTGCTGTGCGATTATTATTACGCGAGACATCTGTTTGATAATCGCTTCAGAAGGCGAAACACCTGTCACGCGTAGTAATAATTACGCAGCAGAACATGTTTATAAATAAAACAAATATTTATTGAATAATATTTATCAAAAATAGTAAAAGACAAACATAAAATTGGGGGAGGGGAAGGAGACATGGAAGAGGAAGTTGGGGAAGTACCTGGATATTCAGATCAAGTCACCGAACACGGCTAAAGTCATTTCAAGCAACTTTTCTATTTTTAATAGTGGTCTTACACTAGGGCGTTGCAGAGAGTATCTTCCACTCTGGAATGTGCCACAAGTATGTTGTATATTATTTTAAATTACAAAATAGTGAAATGAACCAATAAAATTTACTTGCGCACACCGGAATTTGACCCGGGACCGTAGGCTTGCTAGTCGAGAGCCTTACCTCTTGACCACGTGCAGTAAATATACATTATTTACAATTATTATTACTACACATTACTTTTAATTAATAAATTATTAAATAACACAACTCAATCACATCAAATTTACTTGCGCAAGCCAGGATATGAACCCCCCACCTTCAAATTACTAGTCTACCCTCGACCAGGGAGGTCGTGATTCCACTTGAATTATTCCTATTTTGGTAAAATATCATCTCAGGAGCATTCTCAAGGGTTATATTTTGTATATCAATAGATTTCTTGATAAATATATTTTTCTATCCATACTTTTTGGCAACAACCTATGTAGGTAGGTATTTACTTACCAAAATATCGATTGTAAATAAAGAAGAGATAAATAAACAGACGCACATTTAAATTTACCACAAATATTAGGTAGGACCTAATATTCAATTTGCCAATGACAAATGTTATCCATAAAGACCACTATCGCTGTTGTATATTCACTATTTTATATTGCAAATCATATTAATAATATTGATATCGTAACCTACATTTATACGTTACGGGATATTAAAACAACAAAATGAGACATAATTAGAATAATTATTATCACCGAAAATATAACACAAACACAATAAATAAACTATGAACAGGATGAAATTGAAGCACTCACTTTTGTTATGTTCGCTGCAGAAGAAGTAAGAACTTGCACAGATTAGAAAGGAAAGAACTGTTGTGTTATTCAGAACATTGGCCACTTTTTCTCCGATGAGAGCCGAAATAATAATGAGATTTTGGGGCAGAAGTTGCTAGACCAGTTGAGAGTAGATGAGAGAAAAGAGAGTTGGTTGTAGTTTGTTCGGCTGTAGTCTTGAAGAGATCGGAGTGCAGCCGCACCGAACGACAGCGTATAATTAATTATTCTGCTTCAGATCACCATTGTATTATTAAGTACCTAATTCACATTGCTTCTCATGTACAGTCACGGGGGAAATATCAATATGGCGGCCGTATGTTATTATTATTTTCAACACGTTTATCCATACGTAAGACAATGTTTATGTACTCAGTTGTCGTATGGGTGGCGTAGTATCTACATACTGCATTAGCTGAATAATATACAAACATTGTAGTGTCGGTCAAGTTGGTACTTGCTTTTGTTGTTATTTGTTCGCTTCTAGCTAGCAAAAAGCGAATGAGCGCGCGAATATCCGATCCGAATGGTTCCGACCTTTTCCAGATTTAGTCGATCGTGGCTACCGGCCGGCACTGGCCGAGCAGCAGCGTACAGGATTTCTAAGACTTATTAGCACAGGACATAGTCCTTATAAGGCAATTATCAAGCAATATTTTATAAGGCGACATAAGACTTTATTATTATTTTGATTAATCTTTATGAGGAATTGGTGTACATTATGAATACCAAAAAATTCTTTAGATAAATTGAATGTTTTCCTATCGTTTCACTTGAGTAGAATACAAATAAAATAATAAATTAGTCAATTAAAAATATAAATGTAAGCTGCTTAAATTTTTTTTTCAATAGAAATGTAGGAACGCATAAAGGAAACAACTTCAAAATCAGTATTATAGCTAAAATTATCTGTGACAGTTTCACTTGATTAACTTTTTTCTTTCTTATAAAATTATTTACAAAATAAATAACCAGTTTTGTGCTTCAAATCGAACGTTTATAGACTCCATTTGACAAGCGATTTTATTCATAATAATAATTTTACCTACCTACAGACTTGACGTTTCATCCTTGCTCATACTAATTTAAAGAAATAAACGCAAATAAAGCTATATTTAAGCAGTAAAAAAGTGCAGAATACATTGATTTCACGATCGTGCGTTGTTTGTGCGTTTTCAAACTTTAAAAAAGTGAATCTGTGCTCTATTTCATTGTGTGTGAAAAAAGGACAATAAGACACAACAATTTAGTGAATTAAACAATTAACAAACAGTGAAACATAACGAAATTTAAAGTTTATCCTAAATATCTAGAACCTATTAAGGTTTTTATTAAAAAACGGTGTTTTTTACTTCAAAAAAATATGAATCCACATCAATTCATGGATTCTGCGAAGGAGGCAATTGATGATTTATTGAATTGTGTTCAAGATAAAGTGAATAAATTTAATAAAGAACAAATTAACTTAATTACAACGAAAACAAGTGCTATATTTAACTGGATGGGACATCTAACTCTTCAGTTATCTGAAGCAAAGGAAAAAATAATCGAACCAACATTTGGATACGGGAAAGTAGCTGAAAACCAAAATAAAATATTGGAAAGTGATTACAAATTAATAGTTTCATCGAACAATGCTGACGAATCTTCAGAAAATATACAAAATAAAATCAGGAAGAAAATTAACTTAAGTAAGATTGGTGCCAAAGTGATTGGTGTTAATGCGATATCTAAAAATAGAATACTTATAAAATGTTCGACAAAGTACGATGCGGAAAAAATGAGTAAAGCTATCGGAGACGAGTTCAAAGACATCAGTGCTACAGAAATTAAAAAGAAAAGACCAACTATAATACTTAAGGGCATTGCTAATGACTATAATAAGGATGATATAATACAAGATATAATCGAACAGAATGAAGATATCAAGGATGTGATGATAGATAAACCAGAAATTGAGATGACGTTAAAAAAGATCTTGAAAAACAAATATAATAACACATCTAATTACATAATAGAAGTTAGTACTGAAATAAGAAGAAGGCTAGTATATACCGGTAAAATCTATGTGGGATACCAGAGAATACAAGTAGAGGATGCCCATCCTCTAGTGCAATGCTATCACTGCCTGGGCTTTGGACATACTTCTGTCAGGTGTCTTCATAAAGAAAAGGACAAACCACTGTGTACACACTGTGCTGGTGATCATTCCTACAAAGATTGTGCTAACAAAGATAAAGAACCTAAATGTAAAAATTGTGATAAAAAAAATAAAAAAATGAACTGGAATATTGACATCAGGCATTCTGCAAACGATAAAACGAAATGTATTGTGTATAAAAAAATGAGCTTTTTAGCAAAAGAAAAAATAGAATATTGACTAGAAATAAGATTAAACCTGTCTCAAAGTAGATTTAGTGTTATTACATTTTATTACATAAATATCGTTATAAAAATTATAAAAAATCACAAATTAACTAACAAAAATAACATTATTATATTACATTATTTTTTTAATAGTAATATCATAACGTCACCTTCAACAACATTTTTTTGTTTACTTAAACATGCATTTTTTCACTGTGTACTACATTTCACATTCATAATTATAAAAACAGCTTTTAAAATTTTTTTAAAATATGAAAAATATTCTGAGATAACACTAGATGTGAACATACAGTTTATTTTATATTTATTAAGCCTTTATCAAAAATTACTTGTACCAATTAGCTTCAAATACAATCACTTTTATTTTGTTAAATATTTAACATTAAATTCTACAATTTATACTCAAAATATGTCTGTTAAACAAAACAAGAAAATAATTAATTACCATCACGAATTAAATGGCGCAGAATAATTTTTCTTATATAGATAATGATAATGAAATAGAAAGTAGTACAGTAAATAATTTAGAAGATTGGATAAAAAAACAAAACATAAATTCGTCTGATAATCTTGTTTGTATTCAATTAAATATTAGATCTATACAAAAATATTGGGATGTATTGCATATATATTTAATTAATTGTTTGAAGCATATTGACATTCTGATGCTATGTGAAACATCTGTTCAAACTGAAAGTATGTGTATTTACAATATTCCTGGATATAATGCATATAACTACTGCAGGACTGATAAGTCAGGAGGAGGTATTATATTGTATATAAGAAACAAATTTGAATTTAGACTAAAAACATTAAAATCAATACATTTTGAAAATATATCAGGAAAGCTCATACTCCAGGACAAAACTAAAGTCAATATAATAGCTATCTATAGACCTCCTAATTTCAGTAAATCTTCATTTCTGACGGAATTATCATCATATCTTGAGACAATTAATAGTAAGGAAAATATTATCTTACTTGGAGATATAAATCTTAATTTGCTTGATGAACAAGATAATATTGTAACTTCGTATGAAAACTTACTTACTAACCATTATTTAACTAAATGCATCAATGTAGTAACCAGAGAAGCTGTATCAAATGGACAAATTGACCATATTGACCATATATTTGCCAAATTTAGAGGCAAGAAAATAACAGCTTGCGTCTGTGAAAATAATATTGCCGATCATTTTATCACTGCTATTAATATAAAATGTCATAAACGTCAGGTAGACTTTGCAAATAAGTATATTCAAATCATCTCACAAAAGGATATTGATAGACATATCAGAGATTATAACTGGAGTAAACTTATAGAGGATAAGGATTGTATTTCATTATATGAAAAAATAAAATCTTTATTTAATAAATTTTACAAAAGTAGTTCTAAAACGATAGTGCAAAAACCGAAAACACGACCTTATGCAATAAATGAATGGGTAAGCAGTGAATTATTATGTCAAATAAATAAAAGGGATAAACAATATAAAAAATGGAAAAGTACACCAACAAACAAAACATATGAAACAGAATACAAAAAATCACGAAACCTTGTCAATAAACTTATAAATAAAGATAAAACTAACTACTATAATAATAAATTTAAAAACTGTTTTAATGATATAAAAAAACCTGGGATGTGATAAATAATATTTTAGGACGTAAACCCAAAAACGATTGTGATGAAACAATAACACGATATATGTTAAAAGATAGAACTGAGGATTCTGTGTCAAATGATTTTGTGAATTACTTCTCGGATAGCATCAGCAACATGTTACATAAATGCAATCACAAAGCTACTAATATTGTACTGGAAGAACTGCCTCACAGTTTATTTATACCAAGAGCTACTATAACTGATATTGAAAACATTGTTAAAAAAATGAAAAACTCTAAAAGCACAGGTATTGACAATATAAGTATGTTTGATTTAAAAAGAAATATAAAAACTCTTGGGCCAATAATTACTCATTTAATCAATACGATAATAAAGCAAGCAAAAATTCCACAAGAATTTAAATGTAGCATTACTAGACCAATATTTAAAGGTGGAAAACACATTGAACTGGGAAATTATAGGCCTATTAGTATACTACCTGCGTTAGAAAAAATTCTCGAAAATTTTTTATCAAATAAATTAAATAATTACATTGAAAAATTCGCTATCATAGATCCAAATCAATATGGCTTTCAAAGAAAAAAAAATACTGAAAAATTACTGCAAGATTTTTCCAATTACATAAATAATCAATTAAATAATAAATTACATGTTATTGTGTTATTTATCGATAACTCTAAAGCTTTTGACACAATTAACTCTAAAAAACTGCTAGAAACCTTAGAAAAAATTGGAATAAGAGGAAATGTGTTAAATTTATTTAAAGATTATCTTAGAAATAGAAAAATATGTACCAAAATAAATAATACTTTTAGTAAAACAAAGAATGTATCTGCAGGAGTTCCACAAGGTTCCATATTGGGACCTACACTATATATAATTTATGTAACTATAATGAAAAAACTTTTCTCTTTTGTTAAACATTTTGTATTTGCAGATGATACGGCATTGGTCATATCACATAAAGATCTAAAAATTGCAATTGAACTCATGCAAATTGACTTTAATCAACTTTGTAAATGGTCACATGATGCAGGACTATTAATAAATGCTAAAAAAACCAAAGTTATGCATATAAGATCACCTAATGCCAGATTTCAATTTAATCCTAATATTATTTCTCATGGTTTTAATTGCATCCATAAAAATATCCCGACTAATTGTAAATGTGAAAGCTTAGAATTAGTTACAGAATATGTCTATCTTGGTGTTACAGTAGATTGCTTTTTCAAATGGGACAAACATATTAAAAAAACCTGTAAAAGACTCAGATCAATTGCTGGCAGAATGTACACATTAAATTTTTTCCTATCAATTGAAACACTTAAAATAATTTATATGTCAATGGCAGAATCTATTATAAGATATGGATTAACCATATGGGGAAATACTAGTATAACCAATCTGAAACAAGTCCAAGTTGTACAAAACGCAATTGTAAAATTACTAGTCGTCCCTAATATTTTTAAACAGAGACATAATACACCGTTGCTGTTTCAGAGTGCCAAAATTTTACCTGTTAAGGCTATACTATGGCAAAAAATCATAATTCAGTATATATTTACCCCGCAGCATAAAGAAAAATTAGAACATAAATACAGTACTAGATTCACGCGCAATGACGGGTTAATAGTTCCGAAATTTAATAATAAATACGGACAGAGAACGTTTGAATACAACATACCGAAGATATTTAATTTATTACCTGACACTATAAAGCAATGTAAATCTATGAATAAGGTTAAATATATGGTGAAAAATTGGCTATCGGAAAAAAAATATTTATTTTAATTATGTATGAAAAATTGTTAATTCTGTAGATATAAGATGTAAATTATAACTTAAAAAAATGTATTTGAAACTAAATTTAAGCACCTGTTGACAAGCCAATTCAATCGGCTTAGCAGGACTTGTTTGTTGATATTATGTATTAACTATTTATTCAATAAAAAAAAATAAAAAAATGTCTATTACCTAAATATCGGGTTTACCAAGAATATACACCTTTTTGGCTTTTGGGGGTTTGCTGACATTTTAATTTAAAAACGCCACGGAAAGACCGATTTTCTAGGCCTGCTAAGGCAAAGTCGACCGTAGGTCCGTCCTTTACGCCGGGCCTTTATATTGTTTTTACACGACTTCATCACTTGTGTCGTTAAGATTACCACTTTATTTTAGAGATTTGATTGAGAAAATTCAACCGTACGTCTGTCCAATACACAGGGGCCGCGCGTCGCATATTTTGTGCACGGCTGCTTCACTTACGTCGTTAAGATTCTGGCTTTATTTGAGGGTATCGTCTCGTCTTAAAAAGCCTTAAAGCCCAGCTACACTACTCGCGAAGTTGATCGAAGTTGACCTAATACGATAGTGTGGGCACGAACTTCGCTTCGCTTCGGGCATCTTCGCTTCGCTTGGCCCGACTTCCGATTGTTGTCGGTAAATGCGCCCGAGTCAAAGGACTCGAAGTTCGAACACGAAGTGTCTGCCCACACTACTCGGTTCACTTCAGTTCGCTTCGAGACGTCGTGTTTGGTGGTTGTGCGTGCGCAGAGTCATAGTGACTATACGTAATAAAATATGGCTTCTACACTGTGGTCACAGGACCTAATTTTTTTGTTCCTAGAAACACTCCAATCCGAGGCGGTTATTTGGGACCCAATTGAAAGGGACCATAAAGATAACTAACCATCACGCCGTTTCCCCGCAGGGGTAGGCAGAGAGGACGGACCGCCAAACTACTCGGTCTTGGCACACACTCCTTGCCTCATTCACATTCATACATCGTCTCATACATACTCTTCTATTATTCTGACTCTTGACATGGCCCGACTCGAGTATCTGATTCACTTGATCGTGCCATGTCTTCCTCGGGCGTCCCCGACTTCTGCTACCATTCACATTTGCATCATATATTCTCCTTACACTCCTTTCTTCGCAGATTCAATTAGGTAGGTACTTAAGTACATGTACTTAATGATGAGATTAAAACATAAAGGTAGTTAAATGGTGTCTATTTTGCATCTTAATTAATTAATTTATCCCATATATACATAATTTGTAAAGAAAAGAATTTTTTATTTTTTTATTTTTATAGTGAATACCTCACAAGAGTCCCAACTGCTCCAGTCTGGAGCCAGTGAGACTATGGCATCCCCAATTGGGGGATGTTGTGAGGCTGAAGGTAAGTGGGGAAGGGAAAGAGGAAGGTGGGGAAGTACCTGGCTATTCAGATCTAGTCACTAAACACGGCTAAAGCCATTTGGAGCAACGTTTCAATTCTGAATGGTGGTCTTACACCAGGGCGATACTGGTAGTATCTTCCACTCTGGAACGTGCCGCAAATATACTATATATTATTTTAATTAATTAATTGTGAAATAACACAAATTAATCAAATAAAATTTATTTGCGCACGCCGGGTTCGAACCCGCGACCTTCGGAATGGCAGTCCAATGCGTTACCACTGGACTATGCCGGCCGTCACACTCCTATCTTCGCTCATTCGCTCTACATGCCCAAACCATCTAAGCGTCCCTTTCTTAATCTTACTCATTACGCTTACATCAGCCTTGCACTCTTTGCGGATCTCCACATTCCTCACACGATCAAACATGGTTTTACCACACATACGCCCTTGAGGTGATTTTTCACAAAAACGGCGCTTTACAAATTATCCAATTATTATTATTATTATACACCTCAGGGATCTCATTTCAACAGCATTTAATCTACTTTCATCCTTTATTTGCCACTTGAACGTCCATGTTGCCTAGTGCACGGACTCCGAGAGACTGAGCTACTCGCGAAGTTGCACGAGTGTGTGGGCACGCACTTCGGACTTCGGCTAACTTCGTCGAGGACTTCGTCGAAGCGCCGAAGCGAGTAGTGTAGCGGCCGCTTTAGGAGAAAACACGCCTACCCATGCACAGGTGGGTGATTGTTTAATTTGGACCGGTGACTGTACGCTATACGTATACCTAGTACCTACCTTCGAGCGTACGGTGCGATGTGTAATTCCTATTGCCAAGGCCGATGAACACCGGCATCAAATAATACAGTATGCCTGTAAATATACATATATTATGGAGAAATACTCTTTCCTCAAGCTTTTAGACGCGGTGTGGGCGGAGTCAGGCTTACGCACAAATTATAGCGCCAAAGGCGGTCGGTTGTCTACAGTGACCTAGGTAGAATCGTGGAGGCCTCTCGTACGAGTCTAGTGAGAATCTGATTTTCTTACTAGAATCTCAAAACTAATTCCTTTTAATGTTATTCTAGGGCTACAGTTTTTTCTCATAAGAAAATGCGCTACTCTTACTCTCAGGAAAGGTCATCATCATTGCATAGTTCAGTCAGGGGGGAGGTGCTGCAATTAGAGGCTTTTAAAACAGCGCTAGCCACAAAAAAAAACCCGTAAAAAATCAGAGTATTTTTACTATAATACATCTATTTTTATTCATAGATTTTTTTGGTTTGACTGAGGATTGCACCTTCCTCCCCTGTAAACTTTTAAAATGTCTTAAAACTTTAAAAAAAAAGTAAAACTGGGCTAACAACTGAGCCAAATCCCGATTTGCTAGGACCGACATTTATTTTATATATTAACTGCTGTAATGGCATCCAATTTCTGTTGATATAATGCATGGTCATCGATAACGAGTCTATCTGCCGAATTACAGCTCGATCGGATGTTGGGAAGTGGGATAATTTCCGCTTCCAAGATTTGCATTCATTCATTTCCGAAAACAAAAGTGAAAGATGTATTTAAAAAACGATAGGTACTACGTTGTTTATATATTGAGGCTAACACACCTTCACAGCTAGGCACTATTATAAGCATTCAAAATGAACAACTTTACGATGGTTTAAAAAAGAGATAATATTTTACGTAAATTCGAATGATGGAGAGAGGGCACACATATTAAAAAAAACGATTATAATTAATAAGCGTAAGCGAAAATATAAAAAAGAAACATGACTTATTTAAAAGAGAGCAAAAATCTGGTCTCTTTCGAAAGAGTTTTCTAATGAATTTAAGAATCACTGGTAATTTTTGTTCATACTCATAACTCTATAACCATATAACAAGTAAAATAACAGAACCGTCAGGTGTGCTTTTTATAATTTTCGTAGCATACTCTGCGATTTATTTTCTATCGAGGGAATTTCATATAATTACTTTTTCCACTCTGCATCTGAACAGAGATTATCTCCAGAAATAACGTTTACATATTTTTTAAGAGCTTGGTCAGGGGAAGTATGTTATGATGTCGGTATAAATTCACTGAATGTGTGCACTGTATAAATCTGGTCATATGGAGCCAAAGATAATAATGGAGCTATAATGGGGTACCTATTATTATGCATGCTTTCTGTTATCTAAATTTGATTTACAGGAATGCTTTTTTAATACTAACTCCACACAAGAGACCACACGGGAAATAATTTCTCGCAGAGCTATTTCATCTTTGGGGATGCTGTGTGGAAGAAATAATAAATTGAACATGGGTCTTGAAGAGCCGAGGTGGTGAATACAAGGACGTGTCGTAGAAGCAACCCCATAAATAAACGACTCACAGCAACACATTCTCATGTGACAAAAATATTGCCTTATAAAATAATAAAAATAAATAAACATACTTCTCAATGACTTTAGTTGGTTTTTGTGACATCCATCGGGGCGAGTCCAATTGAAGTGTAGAGGTGGGCAGAATAATCAAGTGTTTTGAAGCCATAGCAGTTTTCAGGTGGCCCGGGGCTGGCCGAGTCCTACACACAATATCCATCAGTACACATTCCTTGAGATTATACCTCAGCCAACACGTTAATCCTATTACCTCTAAAGCCAGAAAGTCAGCATCCAATTAAATATTACAGGATATTGATTAAACTGTACAATGATATTGGGTTTACCATAACCTGACAAGAAGAATATTGAAAATCAAAAGTAAAAATATCTCAGAGAGAATAATACTCTACCTACACCTTTATGAACATTTCATGTTATTCATAACTCGAAAAGAAATAATATAAAATAACTAAATAACAGTAGACAGGTAGACCAAGTAAATATCTTCAACATTAAAACTACTAGAACGAATATGTACCACTATACTAAATATGGTAAATTTATTTCTGGTTTGTAACTAACAGTAGTGAACTGTAACTAGTAGTTCTGTAAACAGTAGTAGATGCAAGTAGATGGTAGTAGAAATGCTTGCCTTGCGTCCAAAAACGTATGCTTCTAATTTTCTCAAATAACTCAAAACCATAATTTCCTCCGAAATCATAAGTTTAAGTAGGTACATAAATACAGCTACTTTACCTATTTATTACAAACCATATATTATTATATTTTATGTGACCTTATTTTATTTCATATAAAGAATTGTACAATTTGACTAAAGAAACGTAACTACCTTAAATGACAATTCTTATTTCAAACTGTATTAAAGCAGGTAGGTACCATAATATTGAAAAATTTAAAGCACTTTTAAGAGAGATTGACATAGATTATTATTTATTAAGTTATTACAAATACATTTTCGAAACTTTTGGCAGGTTGATTTGTGTTGATTCTTCTTGAGCCAAAGTTTCACTAACTAATAAATCGATTCATGCTTTAATATAAGATAAGCGAAGTTGTAAATATAAAAGATTCGATCAACCAATTTCAGAAGCGACCTACTAACACGAATAAAATAAAACAATATTTTGAGGTTAAGATCAACAAGTCAATCTATAAAGAGGAAAAGATAACAGAGAGGTGAAACAGTGAGTGTTCAATAAAAAACAGGGGTAGATTATTCTCATAAAATAAACACTACATACAAGAAAAATAAGTCCCCACCTTTAGAAATTCGCAGAAGAGATAGATCATAGGAAAAGATACAGAAATTGCAAAAATATATATTTATTTTAAAAAAACACACACAAATCTACCTTAAAGCAGCCGATAGAAGTATAGTCCACATTTCTATCAAATTAATAAAACAATGTTGATAAACTTTTCTATTACAATGGTTACAACACAATAAAACAACAATTCAATAGTTAGGTTATGGCTGTTCTATAAATATGATATCTCTCCCTGTCAGTCTCTCCGTTGAACCAATACTAATTAAAACTGTGTGATTTTACTTTTACAATTGACGGAAAATAAATTATAACGTCATTGGAGAAAAAGTTTTCCTGAAACACTAAAAAAAATATTCACACAATCCTCTCTAACTAAAACATTTTTTAAATTCGATGAGCTGACAGCTTAACACGAGATGAGGATGAGACCGACCGGCCTAGTTCCTACTTCAAAGAAAAGTGTCTAAAAGAAACAATTTATTTCTTATACTTAAAAATAATGGGGGCTTGATGGTTTAACCTTTTTACTAATAAGTATTTAACAAATTTGAAATTGACTCAATGAAAATTGTTGGAATTTCTATGTTAAAGAGGAGACATAGATGCTAAAATCGGCTGCACAGTGTACTAGAAAGCAGCCACACGTGAAAATCGAATTATTCATATAGGACGGGTTGTTTCACAGTATTTGAATAATTCAACAAATTTCAAAGTTAATTTTCAGAAACTGAAAAGGTTGTATTAAAGTTCTTTTAACCCTAGAAGCCTAATCTATTGTATAGGTACATAAAGCCTTCATACGTCTCAGAAGCGTACACATGTAAATGACAGCCTGTAGGCCAAAATATACCTACTTGTGCCCTATTTTTCGATGGAAAGTTAAGGTTGGTATATAAACTAATAATAAAACACAGTTTTATCAATGAAAACTAATATCACAGGTATTTATTATAACTTATAACGAATCAAAAAATTATGCTTGTATTCAACCAAAAATATCATCTTCTTAAAAATCCAATTGAACATAATATATGTATTTTTTAAACAATCTATTATTTTTTTAACATTGATTACTTATTCTTGGGGCACACATTAAAAGTAATCATGCTTTTAATTACTAGCTATAATTTTAGAGCAATCTTCACAGACATCAACTTTGTGCTCAGAACATACTGATTTTTCGCACTTACTGCACACTTATTTCAACATTTTCTTTTTTTAGCAGCAAAAAGCGCAGTATTAACGTTTTTTGGGCTCTGGTTCTTCTGCCTGAAGTTTATTACCTGAATCAGTAGGTTTTGCGAGAATTTTGCTTATATTTTTAAGTCTCATCTCCAACCAAGGCAATCAACCGAATCTGTGCTGAGTTACTTGGTGAATTCTCTTTTGTTTGAGGGTTTATTTGATCATGTTGTGGCCATAAACTACAGCAGAATTGACAAAAGCCATGTTCAAGATGCCATAGAATACACTCAGAATACAGCCGTTGACCATCTGTTAGTTTTGCGGCTACACAACATTGAGGAGCACATTTGATGAAATGAATCTACTCCTCCTTTTGTTTGGTTGTAGAAATGAATCATGTCAGGTTTGCCACTTGAATTATTAATTATTGCATTTTCATCACAAGAAGATAAAAGGTAAACCATCTTTGCAGGTTTTGGCTTGTACAATAGAAGTGTCAGAGGGCTATCAAAACAAAAAGTAGAACTGCCAACAGGTCGAGATCTCGAGTTCTTCAATTGTTCGTGGATTTCCCGCTTATTTTATCGAGTAGTTCCCACTAGATTTAATTTGTAATTTGAGCTAGTCCTCGAGAGGTGCGGACTGTATTCATACCTGAAGTTCTGTGAGATGATTGACACTTATTAGTTGACCAAACATCTCGCGTCCATTCTTACGGCGAAGAATATTTCCAGGAACACGATGAATTCGCCCTGAGTTGGCAGATTTCGAAGCATGAGCAGAATCAGATGCTAAGTCAGCTTCTACAATTTCAAGTCGGCTTATTCAGTGGGAGTAGATGCTTGTGAAGGGAAAGCCTCTTTAGTTACATAGTTATTCTCATCTTCGCTTTGAATGTCGTCCACAAACTGGCTGTCCTCGTCTTGAGAAACTGGTTCTCCCAGAGAAAGACTATCTTCTTGGTCTAAGATTTTCAAATTATCGTCACCGTTTAATACATTAGACCATGACATATTAGTATCTGAAACAATGCCAAAATAAACATAAAATGTAAGAAAAATTAACGAAAGTAAAAACACATAATCTTAGCTAAAAGTTACATAAAGCCTAAACACACGTCTCGCAGGCGTACTATACCTCAAAAACTCAAAAATGGCTAGACTTACCTTAGTGATACAGGTATCATCGGCTGTTTTTGTTTAAGAGGTTGTGTTTTATTATGTCTTATATTTTATTTTTGATTTTGTTTTTTATTTAGATGTTCTTTGTAAAAAAATAGTAAAATAACATGTAGAAGCTGAGCCAGACGTGAATTTATAAATAAATGAAAGTAGTAAACGAAAATCGAATATTATTTGAAATGCAACTCAATTAACCTTGTAATGTGTTTATTACGGTCCGCCTATCGGTATTTGCCCATACCTGCTTTCTTTAAATACGCCCCACATCTCTCGCTCGCTTGCACATAGGAGTTGAGTGGGACGGAACAGAGATAGAGATTCGAATCAGGTTTCACGGTCATAAAAACCCCCACTCCAGGAATTGAATTATTACAATAACAAAGTATGTTATCTAAACAATATACCATCTTTTAGTTGAAATACCGATGTAAACAATGGCACGAAGATAAATATATAAAGAAGACTTGCATTACGATTCGATAATTATGAAAATATAGTTGGGAGCTTTACAAAGAGATTGGTATATAATATTCATATAAAAACATTGAATAATTCCGTCTTTTCTGCCATTAAAATGAAGCTGGGGCAAAAGGTAGAACTATCCTTCCCGGCGTTAAGCATCAACCGACCGAACGGGTAGAACCACCTTTCCCGGCCGAAGTAAATAAACTTAGAAATTTGATGAATTCTTTAAATTCTGTGAAACAACCCGTCCTTAGATTCTAAAATAATTTGTAATCAATTATAGAAAAATAACGTAGTAATAATTGATTAATCTAACGAATGTTGCCTCTGATTTTTATAGAAGGAAAAAAATTGGTGTGGATTGTCGACGTTCTGCGCATGGCTCGGTGCTAACAACTTCAGGGTTTATCATGGTGGAAAAAAAACTCATTCATTCGTTCCACGGTTCTCAACTTTATTCAAAAAAATATAGGCCTGATTACAATACACATAGTCAATTAATGTCAATAGTTTAAACAGTGATGCAAACAACCAATCTTGTCGTCAACGGAACAAGTCAATGCATTTAATGTTGCGGATGCACAAAAACTAATAATAAGGCCTAAAACTAAAATCTAAAGACAAATAAATCATACAATAGTTTGGCACATAATAATACTTCACAAGACTTTCTCAGTGATGAGACCAATGGCCATTTTATTGCATTCAAAATACATGAAATAGTAGTACATGCTGAGATCTTTTAGAATTTTCAGGATTAGGATTAGGATTCTTCTACAGGAATACTCAAGTATCCGACGCTGATGTTTGGTATTCACGTCGCAAACAACTTGTTGTGCGCAGTCCATACACTTTTACTGAAATCACGAGACTCGCTTCGTCACCACCTCTCGAAATGTGAAAATTAGCTTTCATAACCTTACTCATGACTGCTGTAACTGCCATTTTTGTCCACCATTTTGTTCCTAGTATTGTCCTAAAGTATTTACAAAATGTCTGACAAAAGTGACAATAAGATCATTTTTCATATTTATTCATTGCTCCGCCACGTTTAAAGTCTCGATGACGTGAGTGGTAATAACTTCAAGCGATTAGTCGTGGGAGACTGGTGTCACCAACGAGTTTACAAAATATCAGCAACGTGTTCCTGTGCACGAATCTCCATGTAGAAGTATGTCGGTAGTCACCAAGATACTTGAATAGTCGATTATCCCTGTAGAAAAAGGCCTTAGACGGATTATGGTAATGCAATAAAAGTTACCTTTGCAATAAAGCTACAACAGAAGGGTGTGTAGGTAATATACTACACTGGCGATGATATTATCCACTTTTAAGTATTTATTGTTTTATCAATAATTGGCAATTACAAAACTATGAAGAGTGTTCGACAAGTTTACATAGATCAACCATGGGGTAAATTTCTGTGATATTTTTCTGGAAAATATCAAAAATATCTTTATTTGTTATCATATAATATGCTATGATAGTTTTAATCTGCCCATAAATATGTAGTTTACCTAAAGAATACAGTTCCCTAATCTGAAACTATATATATTTACATAACAGTCGTAATACACAAATCTGATATTATTTTATTGGCACCTGACATCCTGACTTCTGTGCCCAACTTTTGAGCATTAAAATTTTTAATATATTTTGTATATATGTGAAAATATTAATTGTAAACAGTCAGAGAAAAAAAGTATCACAGTACATTTATTAATAATTTTTTCTCTATAGTCCTTAACATTAAACACACGTAATATTAGGATGATGCCATATCAATCATCTTGGTTTCTTTATTACGTCACTAACTGGTTTATATAGAAAAGTGAATGTTTCGTAGGAAAACATCAGCAGTATAAACGTATCTTAAACGTAACAATGTAATGTTATAATGTTTAAAGCCAATATATGAAACAGTTTATGATTTCATACTCTTTTAAAGTTCATTATTAAGTGAATTATCACTACTCATTTTAAACAACACTCTACAACAAAATATTACTGTCCTTCAAATGAAGCCTGGAAGTAACAAACGGAAGGTGTTTTTAAAATGGGTCAAAATGAATATAAATCAAATAGGTATATGAATGTGTAGGTTATATACGCAGTGCGCACTGTAATACTGTGGATGTTGCAGCAAACAAAGCTAATTATTATATCACATAAATAAAGTTATTGCTCTTTGTCACACATTGGTTTATAAAAAAGAATAATCTAAAATTATTTTATCCACAAGAGGACATTTAAGCTCTATTTTTGAGCAATTCTACAAGAATTAAATAAATCACACAATGAAATCTATTCCTTACTAATAAAATATATTGGAATGTTTCATAAACATTCTTTATTGTTACAAAAATAAAAATGCACTTTTATTCAACTTTCGACCAAGTGCAATTTACATCTAACCCTTTGACAGACAACGTCTTGACACGCGTCCCCATGCTCAATGGTTTAACATACAAGAATAGACAGATCTGTATCATTATTACAAGTGGTATTAAGTACAGTTGCCTACAATATCATTTAAAAAAGTAAAGTTTGAGTTTGTCTCCCTTCTGTCCTTTTAGGCAGAATTCAATTTAAGCTATAAATATACGTATTTCGTTATAATACTTTTAAACTTAAAGGTAAACATATATCATGGCAACAAAGTGTTTGCATACAAAAAGCTATAAACCATCAGAAGATATAATATCCTAATAACTTCTGACAAACGTAAAATATATCTCGCACCATTTTATAATTGAATTTCGTGTTACCATTACATTCCTTTAACTAGATTTAATTTTAAAATAAATATTTTCTAGAACAATATCAATCACAAGATTTACTGGTAAAGTTCACCCGAATATCTAAAAGAAAGAAATGCAACGCATCGAGGCTGAATTAATGCACTAACCTAACTTGAAAAATAAATGCCTTTCACTGCCTAGTGGGTTTGGTTGCATCAAACCGGTATATTTAATAGTATATTCATAAAAATATAAAAGTTATTTAAACTCTTTATGGCAATCGTTTTCGTCAGCCAGGATGATGGTGATGGCACTGGTGGCGGAGGGGCTCTGGTCGTGTGCTGTGGGGCGGCGGGAGGCGCGCGGCAGCTGCTGCAGCTCGTGTCCTTCCGGAGGCCGCACGGGGCACAGGGGCACGGCCACCCCACCCGCCCCCGCACTGCTTGCACTCGACACCGTGCCCCGTCCTCGCTTTAACTTGGGATACTGGAACTGACCAAACTGCCGCTCCGGACCTGCAACCCTTAAAAGGGACCCGAGGAAGAACGTCGCGTAGCCCCAACTCACAGTCATCACCACCGTTAAGAATAAGCCAATTTGAGTGTACGGCAGCACTCTGGCTGGCAGCATGAAGACTCCTGCCATTCCCGTAGTCAGGGCTGCCATTGCCGTGGGAGGCGCGGCGGCTGCTAAGGCCCGAGCCGCTCTAGTCTCCCGAGTACCCTCGGCGCGACGATAAGCCAGTCCGACGTGTAGACTAAAATCCACCGCTAAGCCGATAGCCGTCGAAACGGCCAAACTTTCCAATACATTGAGTCTCCAGCCCAAGCACACTAAACACCCCACCGTGACGCATATGGAGAAGGTGATGGTTATTATAGCGTAAAGGCTGATCAAAACATTCAACGTAACTATTAGCAGGACTACTAAGGCGATTGCCATGGATACTCCGATGGCCATTAAAGTGCCTCGTGATAGCGTCCGTTGAAGGTCGTAAAATTCTAGATCCGATATAAACCACCCGTTGCGCATCCCCGGGGGGGCATGAACCATCTCATGTCTGGTCCAGTTCTCGATACGCTCGTAGAACTCCTCCATGGCTTCATAAGACATGGAGAAAGAATAATTGCTCTCAAATTCAACGACGACAGCCGCTACTCTCGGCAGTTCATCTTCTCCGAGCATCTTGGAGAACTTTGGCCCGGCCACTCCGGGCATGAAGTATTCGCGGGGAGTTTGGTAGAGTGCCGAGATGGCCTGCACGATGCAGGTGTCGAACACGGCTGCGGAGTACGGGAACGGCGAGTCCTCGCAACACGGACTGCGATCAATCTTGTCTATCTTATCCAAGCAACTGAAATGAAAGAACAATATTATGTAATACTAAAAGGGTTAAGCATAGTGATACAAAACCTGCAAGAGGAATAGAGAACTGATTTTTGAACTAATGCAATGAGGAACTGAGATACATTTAAAATATATATTTATCAATTGACCTTCTAACTTAAATACATGTATATATTTTTTATTGTTGTAGTTAGTTTTAACCACTCAGAACATTAGAACGTCAAAAGACGTAAATATGATAATAGCGGTCAAGACATTAGAACGTCTTTTCACGTAAACGCGCGAGATTTTACAAAAATCGATTTATTTCCATCACTAGTATACGGATTGCCATGATTTAAAAAACAGAGTATCAATAGTGAATAACGCTACGCGTCTGTATTCAAGAATATCTATGGAACGTAGAAGTGCATTATCTAAGCCGATTGAATCTGTCATCTTGTTCGTTCATAATTTATTGCGTTTCTAAATAATTTATTAAAAATATTTTAGTTTGGACGGTTAATATTTTGAGGTGACTAATAGTTTTTAATTATATTTCTTCAATATATAAAGTGTTATTTCTTTATGATACTCAGAAAAAAGTACATTTTTCACGGCTTTGAAATAATGATAAGCGATTCTTACATATTTTTGACATTTCTATTTTTGAGACCGATAATTCGTGGTGGAATTCCATTATAATATATTATAATAAAACAAATAAAAAACTTTATTCCACTTAATTTTATTTTGACCGTAACCGGTTTCAGCTCGTCAAAGCCATCTTCAGACTGGTACACAAAATATGTTTTCATAAAATGTATATTTAGAAACGCAGATATTTACGTATAACACAATACAATAGTGGATTTCATAATCTTTCCAAAACATTTTTTAGAATGAGGCTACGTTTCCCAAAACGTGAGTTATGAAGCTTTTAGCAAAACTCGTAAATAACACAAAAATTATCATGTTTTGACAGTTCTCAAAGGAACACATAGTATATAAATGTCTTTGTCTGAGAGGTTAATAGTCCAAATAATTATCAAAGAATTAATTTTTCGGGTCTCTCAAAAACGCATCAAATCTGTGGAGGTGACCAAAAAGCCTATGTTCTTTTTTCAACCAGTGATGTATTTTGTATGGGAGTCGGACATTTTTTATCGTTTTTCATTTTTATGGAATGCTCAGAATTTCTGCATTTTCCCCAAAAAGGTTCTCCCCAGAAAAAACCGAATTCTTGAAAATCTTAGAAATTCCCCGCAACGTTAGGAATACTCCACGAAGTGGCAACCCTGATGTGGATGTTTTAAACCATCTATGATATATTACTGACATAGATTGGTTGTAATTATTCACAAGATTAGTCGTACCAACCAAACGGTGTGTTTTAACGAAAAGGTGTTTTATTCGTTTTTAAATTACGTTTTATAAATTCTACGTATAGTAATATATTATAAAACTTATATGTTCAGAATCAGCGTTTGTTGATCTATATGAATATAATTCTTTTAAGTCATAATATTTATCACCGCAGTTCCTTATTATTGTGAATATATTTTTAACAGAATTTTGCTGCCCACGGACAATTAAAAAATTGATAAATTGGAGTTACTATAAACAAGGTTCGTCACAAAGAGATTCATAGACTCACCTCCTGCTCATCCAGTTCATGAAGGTCTCTATGAAGCAGTTGGGCAGCAAGGGGCCACGCACGGGCTGGTAGAAAGTCTGCGCCTTCAGGTGCAGGCAGAACTCCACCAGCCACCGCTGCGACTCAGGGGCCGACATGTTGAAGGAGGAGTCCAGCACCAGGGAGCCATGCGAGGCTGGGTCCATTCGGTTCCCCGTGTCCACCGGCTTCACTCCAAACACCCAACGGAGGGGCATCTTGTTTCCTCCGTCCCAATCCTAAGTAATTAACCATACATTATTTAACAACTCCACATAGGAGGCACGGAGAGTCATTTTGAGGAAAGGAAGGAGTGAAGGTTTAAAGACTCCTGTCTGTGCCGGCCTCTGTGTTTTCTCCCTCAATGTTGTAGGAAACACAGTGGCCGGGAAACCATTACACAGCTGAGCTGTTGAACACAAGAACAAGTCATAGAAGTAATTCATTCTTATGTAGCGAATGTCAACTGTATACAATCGTCGAGCATACATTTGACGTGTTTCGTGGCTGTGCATAAGTGCAAAAGGGATGAATGACTCAAGTTCCTCAGAGATCTTCAATCATAATATCAGTAGAACAAGGATGACATTCCCACCAATGTCTGTGCTCCTAAGTTTGCAGTCTGTTTATTATGATAGGGAATCATATTTCTATCAGTTTATCTCTTCAGTAATGTATGTACATATTATTACTGTGAGGAGGTCGATAAGCGAGTATCAGTGGACGCGTCCTGCTTGAGGCGCTGTGCCAAGCTCTACAAGTCAGTTGCCTATCACGTGGATGGTGGAATATTGTAAGACCGTTGACGAAGTTGTCGAGTTCAACAGAGAGCGATGGAACACGGAATAAATTCTATTTCTACGGACACAATCTTGGAGTTCAAAAGAGGACAACCTCATCAGCTGTATAGTGGGACAATGTATTTGTAATATATAAGGCGTAATTTTAATTCATGTAATTCAGTTGATATTATTAAATTATCAATAATCACACTCTACGTAATGGGCGTATTGTCGTTTCTCTACATCTCAGAAAGGCTGACACGGTAGCCAGCAGGCAACTGACAACATAATTCTTCAGCAAAGTAAGGAGCCACGACCATAGTCTAACTCCCACAACATTAGCTCTACAAAGGAAACCCTGATGAAAATAATTCCTCTCGGGACTTTTTAGGAAAGTAAGGAGAGGCAGTTTTGGAAGGAAAAAGGTATGAGGGGTGGGTAGGAATCTGGGGGTCGGTGTGTCCAGGAGTGACAGACGTATGAATCCATCCCTCCCACTGCGGTGCAAGGCGATGTTCCGAGAGAGTCCGGCTGGAGAAATCAAAAGGTCTCCCTCAACCAGTCTCTCCCGATTCGACCTGCCTGTTGATGTCTGTGAATCACTAGTCTGATTAATGAATAAAAAATATAGCACTTACCCGGCTGGATCTTTCAAACCAGTAATTATCTCTATAAACTAAGTCGTACTGTTCCAGCAATTGTGAAGACTGGAATAATTGAAAGCTTCTGGAATCTGGCAGTTTTAGCCCTGGATAGTAGATAACCACAACTGCACTTAGAATGGACAAAGAACCTGAAATACATAAATATGGTTAACTATTATCTACATAATTCTAAATAAATAAATAAAAAATTTTAAACTTATTTATTTATGACCGGAACGTTTTCATCTTATCCAGTAAAAAATAATCAATTTGCGAATAATGCAATTTAGTGTCTTTAATCATAATATTTATATAATAGATTAATTATAGTAATGCACTATTAATAGGTTTGTATAAAGTTACATACCTAAAGCAAGAAGCCAGAACCACCGTAGCTTGATAACAGCGACAACAAGAAATCTGTTCATCATACTCCAAGTGTCTTCGATGGTTTGTCGTACCGGTCTTACTTTCGTTTCCCAACTCTTATTCTGAAACAAATCATTATATTGTACACATGTATTTGTATTCCAAAAAATAACAAAGTACACAAGTCATTATTACATACATAATGTGTATTATTAACCCATATTACGATAATGTTGTGAAAATGCAACGGTCAGCTTGCCGGGTCATATTCTGAGAATTTGATAAGGGATCTCCGTTATTTCTTCAAGTACTCATTAAAATAACTTAGCGTTTGGCAAAACAGACAAAAAAAATGTTTTAAGGTAAGTTGTTTTTGAACAATTATTATCGTTAACCTGGAAAAATATTTTAATAACTTTTAGTCATTTCTAATAATAATAATACGTAAACATGTACAATACATATTTTTTAAAGTTCTCATTTTTAATTATTTCTTTGAGTTAATACTTATTTACTTGAATGAAAAAACATACACTTAGTAAGACACCACTTTATTTTTGAATTAATAACAATAGCCAACCGGGTTTCGCTTGTCCCAAGCTTCATCAGGACTAAATATCAACTAAAGCAAATTAGATACAGGCACATATAAATATAGGTAAATGAAAACAATGAGTGAAAGAGATACAAAACAGATAGAAAGAGATGCAAATAGAAAATGTGGAGACAAATTATTAAGGATGATGAGGAGGGTGGGGGGGAAGGAAATAACAGTTTCAGCGGCGGAATAAATTTAATATGGGACTATCAGATAAATTAATTTGGTTATTTATTATATTTAAATTATTATTAACTGCTTTTTTTATTTCAAGGGCTTCTAAGTTGTTTAATCTAATTCCAGATCCATTTTTATGCAATATTTTAGTTCCCGAGATTTTATCGAATGAATGATTAGATTCTATTAAATGATTCGCGAATTCTGAAAAGGCATTATTGTTTAAACATCGTAAATGTTCTTTTACTCTTAAGTTGACATTCCGGGCCGTTTTTCCGATATAAAAAGCAGAACAATCATTACAATTAAGTTTATATATGCCCGAGTGGCTTAGTTTGTCGTCTTTATCTTTAGTATTAATTAAGTATTTACTTAAATTATTATTAGTGTAAAAAGCGGGTTTTATTTCAGATGGGAATTTTTTAACGCTTAAAGAAGAAAAGTTATTTGTATACAGAACTCTACGCCATTGGAATGTTTGATTTATATTTATATTATTAGGGTTATAAGATTTGTTAAATAGGAATTTATTTGATGCTATTTGTTTCAATTTTTTATTAAGAATATTGTCTATTAATTTTGTATCATACCCGTTGTTTAAAGCGATTTGTTTAATGATGGATAATTCGTTGCAAAAATTATTATTATTCAACGGAACGGTAACCAATCTATGAATCATGGAGTGAAATGCTGAATGTTTGTGGGATATAGGATGGTTGGATGAATTGTGAATTGTAATATCAGTATACGTGGGCTTACGATAGATATTAAATTCAAATTTATTGTTAATTATACTTAAAGTTAGGTCTAGAAAATTCAAGGTTAAGTTTGTACCTAATTCTACAGTGAATTGAATTTGTTTGTGAAAGGAGTTTAATATTTTAAGAAAAGAGTTTAATTGTCTTTCAGTGCCTGTCCAAATGCAAAAAACATCGTCAACATATCTTCTCCATAGTAAAATATTCTTTAAGAGAGGTGAATTTGAAGCAAAAATATTGTTTTCTAAGTTATTCATAAAGATGTCAGCGATAAGGGGGCTTGTAGGAGCGCCAATTGCTAGTCCCTCTCTCTGCTGGTAAATAACATTATTGTATTGGAATTAATTTTGATTCAAACAAATATTAAAAAGACGAGATAAATCATTAGCTAAATCTTTAGACAAGTGAGAATTATTCAGTAAATTAGAAATTAGGGTTTTGCTTTCAGTGACAGGTACATTAGGGAATAAGTTGACTACATCGAAAGATATTAATTTGCAATTACTGGGAAGAACCAGGTCCTTTAGTTCATCGATTAATGCTAATGAGTTTTTGATAGTATATTTTGGGAAAAACACATTGGCATCGTTAAATACTTTTGTTATAAATGAAGATAATTTAAAATTGGGGGAATTACAACAGGACACTACAGGGCGAATGGGGCAATTACTTTTATGGATTTTCAGAAATCCGTAAAGTTTTGGTGCTTTGGGGTTTTTTGTTAAAAACTTTGTTTGGTTATAAGAATCATCCTGAAAAATGGAGTTTTTAGAATTTTTTATAGCACATTTTATACTATCTAAATATTTAGATGTAGGGTCAGATGGTAAGACACCACCACGGCCGTTCTTCGTTGCGGACGTGTTTTAACCGCTCCGGTTTGTTTGATCCTTTCAGAAGGTTTCCCTTGCTAAGAGATCGCTGAAAATTGTTCAGCATCCGTGTTTTATATAGTGCTTACCTTCTTATTTCACGAAATGTGCGTAACTTCTACCGTTTAGCCGGAATTTGCAATTATTATAGCATTTTAAACCGATTAATTTTTAAAAGTGAAGCTAGAACGAAGATTTCTCAATGCAGTCGAAGATTTTATACCTGACTCAAGTGTCAAGTGGTGTTGGGATTTACGGGACCTTTTCAACCGAGGATGTCTGCATGGAGGACAGATAAGCCATATTTTGTTTAAAGTTTTTGTCTTTGTTTTTATTTTCTGTTTTTGTTTATGTATTTTGTTACAGATGACACTCATAAACTTCACTTTGACTTTGGTTCAAGATTTTGCTTATGATAGCCTGCGATAAGCGAGCCCTAAGGGTCTGAGACAGAGGTGTGAAATCGTCGGATCACGACAATAGAAAGAATGTATTGGAGCCAGGAAGGAGTCTGAAAGGGTCGAGAGGATGCACTAGGTGGCATGAAAGGCTGGGAGGTGACTGGAGAGACTAAGGTAAACTAGGATGAGGTGATTTTGCACAGCGGTGCTGCCAAGGTCTGTTATCTATGTGAGGATATTGTGTCGGCGCTCTTTATTGGCAGCAGACACATGTCAGCGCTATATTAGCGGCGGACACATGCCTGAACGGATGACGAGCCTCGTGCTGGCACAGTTGGTGGACGGGGTAGTCTCTCTCCCTGCAGCAGCTGGTACAGTTCCTTCGCTACCTAGGACTCTTGCAGCAGAGTCTCCATCTTCTGTCTTCGTCGAGCGTCACAGCGGTGCTGCCAAGGTTTGTTGTCTATGTGAGGATGTTGTGTCAGCGCTCTTTATTGGCAGCAGATACATGTCAGCGCTATATTGGCGGCAGACACATGCCTGAACGGATGACGAACCTCGTGCTGGCACAGTTGGTCTAAATAACAAATGTAGATCCTAGGAAATAAATTGTACAGCGCCCTTGAGGTGATTTTTCACAAAAACGGCGCTATACAAATTATCCAATTATTATTATTATTAAACACATCATTTTTGATGAAATCTTCAATTTTTGTGTTATAATCACTTTTGTTTAATATGATGACAGTGTTGCCTTTGTCGGCTTTTGTTAAAATTAAGTTGTCATTTTTTAACTTATTCCGGATACTCTTCATGATGTGGGCTTCTGGATCTGTTTTAAGGTTAAGATTAAATTTTGGGATTAATTTTTTTAAATTTTCAGCACTTTTGTATAGAAACGGTTTTGGTTTATTATGCAGAGCAGTTTCGATGTCCACAGCAACGTTTTCAACAGCATTATCGAAGTCATTTTTATTATATTTTAAGTTATATTTAAGACCTTTAGATAAAAGGGAAATTTCTTGATTGTTAAAATGTCCAGAAGAAAGATTTTTGACACGGTCAAAAAACTGATGTGTAGGTTTTACATGGGCACTATTATCTAAAGTTTGTTGAATACTGCACAGATTTTTCAGTTTTTTGTTTAAGATCTCACGTTTTTTAAAAGCTTTAATAGAGACGAAGTTTCGGATTTTATCATCGAACAGGTCCCATTCAGGTACCAGCAGAGAGAGGGACTAGCAATTGGCGCTCCTACAAGCCCCCTTATCGCTGACATCTTTATGAATAACTTAGAAAACAATATTTTTGCTTCAAATTCACCTCTCTTAAAGAATATTTTACTATGGAGAAGATATGTTGACGATGTTTTTTGCATTTGGACAGGCACTGAAAGACAATTAAACTCTTTTCTTAAAATATTAAACTCCTTTCACAAACAAATTCAATTCACTGTAGAATTAGGTACAAACTTAACCTTGAATTTTCTAGACCTAACTTTAAGTATAATTAACAATAAATTTGAATTTAATATCTATCGTAAGCCCACGTATACTGATATTACAATTCACAATTCATCCAACCATCCTATATCCCACAAACATTCAGCATTTCACTCCATGATTCATAGATTGGTTACCGTTCCGTTGAATAATAATAATTTTTGCAACGAATTATCCATCATTAAACAAATCGCTTTAAACAACGGGTATGATACAAAACTAATAGACAATATTCTTAATAAAAAATTGAAACAAATAGCATCAAATAAATTCCTATTTAACAAATCTTATAACCCTAATAATATAAATATAAATCAAACATTCCAATGGCGTAGAGTTCTGTATACAAATAACTTTTCTTCTTTAAGCGTTAAAAAATTCCCATCTGAAATAAAACCCGCTTTTTACACTAATAATAATTTAAGTAAATACTTAATTAATACTAAAGATAAAGACGACAAACTAAGCCACTCGGGCATATATAAACTTAATTGTAATGATTGTTCTGCTTTTTATATCGGAAAAACGGCCCGGAATGTCAACTTAAGAGTAAAAGAACATTTACGATGTTTAAACAATAATGCCTTTTCAGAATTCGCGAATCATTTAATAGAATCTAATCATTCATTCGATAAAATCTCGGGAACTAAAATATTGCATAAAAATGGATCTGGAATTAGATTAAACAACTTAGAAGCCCTTGAAATAAAAAAAGCAGTTAATAATAATTTAAATATAATAAATAACCAAATTAATTTATCTGATAGTCCCATATTAAATTTATTCCGCCGCTGAAACTGTTATTTCCTTCCCCCCCACCCTCCTCATCATCCTTAATAATTTGTCTCCACATTTTCTATTTGCATCTCTTTCTATCTGTTTTGTATCTCTTTCACTCATTGTTTTCATTTACATACCTATATTTATATGTGCCTGTATCTAATTTGCTTTAGTTGATATTTAGTCCTGATGAAGCTTGGGACAAGCGAAACCCGGTTGGCTATTGTTATTAATTCAAAAATAAAGTGGTGTCTTACTAAGTGTATATTTTTTCATTCAATATGTCACACCCCAAAGTATTTGCTTCCTTCGAAAATACTTATTTACTTACCACTAAGTAATAAGTTTTTCCACATATGTATTAAATTTTTTATTTTAATGGTTTAGTTTTATATCAAATATTCAATTTATGTAAAAATCTTACAACGTAACTGGTATCTGCAAATTGCAAATAAATCTGTGATAATTCAATGTTTGTGCTAAAAGATTTTTAAGTTTGTTATAGTAAAGCGCACTTGAAGTGAAATGACACTAAGCTGCGCTATATAAATGTCATGTTATTATTATTAAGATGTATTCACCTTGAAGGAATTGCAGAAAGTCTCCATCACAGCTACACTCGCCGGCAACCAAGTTATCATCAAAAGGAAATTCACCATCACTACAGTGCCAGTAAAAATTCTGAAAATAAAGACACATTAATAATTAGCAAATCATTCTCATATAATTGTGGCAATATGACGCAACCTTGCAATATTTTCAGTCAATAACTGTGCTGGGAGACAGAAGGAGAAAAATGTGCATACTGTTAACACGTTGAACGCCATTGTGGAAATGAAGAAACATTACCATTTCAAATTTGAAATAAAAATACTCAGATGGCATCGGCGACCATCAAAACGTATTCCTTTTTTTTTACCAAAATTTTCCATGAAAATCAAGACAATTAACTGTGGTCACCGGTGACCGTCATGGCGCTATGGGAGAAAAATTACGATTTTCATAATGAGGTCACCGGTGACCTACATGGCGTTCAACGTGTTAATACATGTACCTTACTTATTAGCGTTTTATTAAGTGCCATTCATCATGAGAAAAATATTAACAGAGTTCATTATTTGGTGGCAAACTACTTTAACTGCTTGTTCGTGGACGTATTTCTTAAAAAAATCATTTCTCTAAATATAACTAGCTGTTCTGGGAAAACTACTTATTGTTAGATTAAATACTATTATTACAAATATATTAACACATTATCTAGTTAGATGGTACAATTTACAAAAACATATTTTTGCAAAAAATCAAGTAAATTATGAAAACAGAATCAGCAGACGCACAGCGAAAATTTAGCGTCGGTGATCAAGAAGTTAAACAATAAAATTGTCCATTATGGAACCTTTAGGAAGAAACAGACAGCCAGTTGCTCTCGCCTGAAGGCAAAATGTTGTATCCGTAGATGCATCGTTTTGTCTTTATACCACTCAAAGCTTATCAAGATAAATCAGTTCAGCCATCAGACAGGAGATTTAGAGCAGCACCCAGCACCTACCCAAAGCAGTTAACGGCCGTGATGTTGCTGATGACTGAGGCGTAAAAGGCGGCCGCTGTGGTGAGACTCGTCACGAACATAGTGAGCGTGGCATGCTGCAGGGTGTCCCCCATCAGCTCCACCAGCCGCCCCGGGTCCACGCCCAGGCTGGTCAGCCCGTCCAGCGATGCGTCCTTGTGGCTCTGCCAGACCTTCACAAATATAAACATATCGTCCGCTCCGATGCCTGCAAGAAAACATCACACCATTACAAACATAAATGGTAAAATAAAATAAAAACTGGTGACTATACAGACACAACCATTTGCATACCCTTCTCACATATGTCCTTCCATCCAACCTGTTATCCATCACCTATCCCTTTCTGACAATACGCTGGAGTGCACACTTAGCTGACCTTGCAACAAGTGTTCGGATCAGTCTCTTCCGGAACCTTGTGCAGTGATTACCAAATGATCCCTCATTGCACAAGTGAAGTGCATGTTTTATCACCAAGACATGCAGCCAAGGAATTAATGAAGGTCAGATTCCTTTCAAAAATCCATTTTTTACCACGCTATTCCATAGTTGTCTCAACTTCAAAACCATTTGATTACAGTCCACCATAAGTTTTAAAATATAACAATTCAAAGACAAATAAATTGCGATTACAACTGGTGTCCAACTATAGCTAGACCGCAAGCAAAAGAAAAGAGGCACGTCTCTCGCCATTCGCAGAAAGGGCGTGATTAATTTATAGTTTGCTGGCCACACTGCACTTGCCTCCTGGCACAGAGCTTCATTCCAGACGATGCTAGTGAACGGTATTTTGATATTGATTGATCTATAACACCGGCGTTTTTTTCTTTATTGATCAGTGCCTGGAAGGTAAGGTACTCGGCTAGCAGTCTGACAGATCGAACTTGATACTCGCAGCAGATAACCAAAAAAGCAATGCTCAGTGAAAAAAATCTGTGCTGTAAATCATAAAGCTTATCAGTTCTTTTTCAAAAGAATCTATCTCTAATACATATAACGTCTCTTTTAAATTTAGAAAAAATGCGTCACTTTTATTTTACGAACACTACTGGTAAGCAAACGACAGCCCAAATTTGAACAAAAGAAATTATTATAATACTTGCTATACCCTGCCACGCATTGCTGTGGCTCAGTCTGTCTGTGCAGATAGAGAAACAATAGTGCATGTGGCTTTTACGTCCAACAGATGGTGCTGTTTTTCAAATAAAGCTTGTCTTTACCTGTCACTGGTGTCTATATTACATAGGTATATAAAAAAAACAGGCGTATTCGAATGCAATGTTGTGTCAAAATTTCAAAGTTATCAGTAAAGAACTTTTGGAGATGAACAAATGATCATTTACATAGATAAGTATCAATATTAATTAAATACACCTGTTGGTCAAATCCACATTTAAACTTAAATTTCTCTGTAATTAATGATTTTCTTCAAAACTAGGTAATTTAAAATATAACCTAAATATATGATAAGTATGTTGAATTCCGCCTCACGCTTAATATGCAAATTAATTATAAATAGCACTTGGTTTCAACTTAATTACTACAAGAAATAACTATTTATGTCGGAGGAGTTCAATTTTTTCTCAATCAAAGTTAAGTTTGAAGATTAGGAAATATGTATAAATTACTAAAATAATCCAAACCAACAATCTAAAAACCTATTTTGTGGATGTTTACTAAAATCTTCGACTTAAATAGTTCTAGTCTCCATTAGATATTTAAGTTGAAATCAAGTGTTGTTTTTTTAAGAGTCTTTGCATGAAGCGGATTTCGACAACTTTACCAAGTATTTTATTGGAGGTAACCTTTCTCGATCCTAATCATCTGACATATGAATAACAGATATTATTTAAGTATTCCTCTATTTTTGAATGGCAATCACTTGAATTTAGCAATGTATAATGTAAAAGAGGAAAGTAGGAATGCAATCAAGATAATATTAATTGAAAAGGAGCAATGCATTCTGCCTATGAACATGCTGAAGCCATATTGACGTAAAGGTCTAAAATAAATTATATTTGCAGAGTGTAAAATCGCAAGCTTCATTATGGAAATATAATTTCTACCTATATGTATATTGATATAAATAAATGAAATATTGAAAGATAAGTTTTAGTCAAAGCATTTCTCTATTTGATAAAAGGTCTTCCTCAGAATATGTAAATGTGTTTATTGATAATGATTGTTCCTCTCTAAGCCCAAACTCATTAAAAGTATATTGATGAAATTTCAACTGTATTTTTAAGATATTTTATACTGTGTTCGGAAACTGGTGGTGCAAGCGGGAAACTTGTGAATCTATATCACATAGAGAACCCAAAAAAACCTTTTTTTTCCGTAGGCAACTATAAAGGTCTATAGCAAATGTTTTTTTTTCAAATTTGACTTAAAAAATTCAGAAATTTTCACAACTTCAGACTTGATTTACTTGAAAGCGGAAGGTCGAATCAAAAAAAGTTATACCACATAATCGGCTCTGCATGTGATATAGATTTACCAATTTCACGCTTATACCATGAGTTTCCGTACACCGTGTACAATAGGAGATGTATAGAAACAAATGTGGCAATGTCATAAAGTTAAAAGCAGATAGCAAAGAAAATACATCAACCAATTACATAATAAAATCTGCAAAAATTGTAGCTACAGGCTAAGTTTTACAGATCAAAAATTGTAGAATGAACTTATCGTAAAAAGCATTTTAAAATGTTCTTCATTGTTTTGTCTGCCAAGGACACCTTGGTTTCTATACGCCTCATATTTTTTTGTAATGTTTACTCAGAATTTGTTGTAATGCAACTATTGTTAAATTGAGGGAATTTATCTGAATTATAGCCGACTTAGAATTGAAAAATTTAGAGCAAACACTGGTGGATGAAGACAAATCACAGACACAAACAAATATGTATGATAGATAAGAAAAATAATCACAAACCAACAGCAACCACAGCGGTGAGCAGATTCATAAACGGAAAGAATTTGAGGTTGAACACAAGTGTGTAGAGAAAGTAAGAGATGCCGGTGGAATAGGCCACGGCCAGGCAGGTGCTGAGAGTCAGGAAGAGGGAGCTGGAGTACAGCCACATGCAGCCAAGGACAAACAAACCTCCCAGCCCCACCAGCCACGTGTCGTGAACCAGCCATTTGTCGAACACGGCGTTCTTTACCCCTGCAACAAACAACCAGTTGAACACAAGTGTGTAGAGAAAGTAAGAGATGCCGGTGGAATAGGCCACGGTCAGAGGCAGGTGCTGAGAGTCAGGAAGAGGGAGCTGGAGTACAGCCACATGCAGCCAAGGACAAACAAACTTCCCAGGCCCACCAGCCATGTGTCGTGCACTAGCTGCTTGTCGAACACGGTGGTCTTTACCCCTACAACAAACAACCAGTTGAACAGAAGTGTGAATTACTCCACAGCCAGGAGAGACAGGAAGAATGAGTTGGAGTACAGCCACATGCAGCCAAGGACAAACAAACTTCCCAGGCCCACTAGTCACGTGTCGTGCACCAGCTACTTGTCGAACACGCCATTCTCTACCCCTGCAACAAACGATCAGTTGAACATAGGCCAGGAAGAGGGAGCTGGATTAAAGCCACATGCAGCCAAGGTCAAACAAACCTCCCAGCCCCACCAGCCGCGTGTTGTGCACTTTTCTAACACGCCGTTCTTTACCCCTGAAACAAATAACCAGTTGAACACAGGTCAGGTGGAGTACAGCCACATGCATCCAAGACAATTTGGCATGTTTATACAGTAAAAAGAGCACAAAGTTTCCCACATAAGATGTTTTAGTTTTGCAAGAGAATCTCACAATAATGTTGGCATGCTGTGAAAGGTCACAGATAATACACATAAGATGATTTTTTGAAACATTCTGCAACTGTGAGAAGTCACTACATATTTTACTAGCAAAAAATATCCAAAATTATATATTTTTTAAAACATTTGGAGAAATAACATAGATTTTGCGTATAATATATTGCAACATTCCACAAGTTTAGTTTTTAATCCAGCAGGACTAGGAGGGTAGTGCAATCCCAGTCTGTCATATTACATGATATATAAGAACAATGAGATATAAAAATAAAATTAGCTAAAAGAACATAATAGGTAGGTACCTAATGACAACATAAAAAAGCAATTAAAGTTAAATTAAATTAAATTAAACGATCGTCCATCAGGAAGGTTGCCGCATCGTCTGCATCCATCGCTCATTAAGTGGAGAGCTGAGCCACTCGGAAGCAGCCATGACGATGACGTTTGTTGATTTTTGTGTCCTGCCCCAGAAGCTGGTAAGTTTATAATATTATGTAAAATACAGATTCTTAGGGGTACAAAAATGCCATACATACAATATGAATAGAAGTAAATACGGTGTATTAAAGTGAAAGAGGCAAGGAGTGTGTGCCAAAACCGAGTTGTTAGGTGGTCCGTCCTCTCTGCCTATCCATGCGGTAACAGCGTGATTGTTAATTAGTTAGTTAGATATTCAAGGCAAAGATTCGGTACATAATTTGACAGAGATTAAAAAGAATACAGTGAAACAAAGACATACCTAAATCCATAGCGACAAGAGATACATTATTGTATTGGAAGTCGATGCCTTCTATCTTATCATAATATGGCATAATGGAAACACTGCACGCGATGGGCAGGAAGATCATGGAGGTGTGGAGATACACCTGGCTGTTGTTCTGAAATAAATATCAAAAACACTATTAACACACTTCGGCCGGGAAAGGTAGTTCTACCCGTTCGGTCGATTGATGCTTAACAGCGGGAAGGGTAGTTCTACCTTTTGCGCCAGCCTCATTTCAATGGCAGAAAAGACGGAATTATTAAATGTTTTTACATGAATATTATATACCAAACTCTTTGTAAAGGTCCCAACTATATGTACATAATTATCGAATCGTAATGCAAGTCTTTTTAAAATTTATTTTCGTGCCTTTCGTTAACATCGGTATTTCAAGAAAAGGATAGTATATTATTTGTTAGTGAAATAATTCAATTCCTGGAATAAGGATTTTTATGACCGTGAAACCCGATTCGAATCTCTTTCTCTGTTTCGCACCCACTCAAGTAGATGATATCGGGCGTATTTAAAGAAAGCAGGTATGATCAAATACCGACAGGCGGACCGTAATAAACATATTACAAGGTTAATTGAGTTGCATTTCAAATAATATTTGATTTTCGTTTAGTGGTTTTCGATTTCGTTTGCAGTGGGAGGGATATATTCATATGTCCGTCACTCCTGGACACACTAATCCCTAGATTCATACCCAACCCTCATACCTTTTGTGAATAGCCAAAACTGTGTTCTATTTTATTTTGCGAAGTTCAGGCACAAATATTTAAATGTTTTATGATCATTTTCTAAAAAACTTAATTAATATGGGAAAGGAACGAAGCAACCGCAGACAGCACGAACCACCGCTTGCAGTTGCTTTGTTCCTTTCCCATAATTCGTGGCTCCGCTCATGGAAAACTTCTCCTGTTTTTATGTAGACTTATACAATAAAATCATAACCGAAAATGGGTTCTAAGTAGGAGATTTTGAACTTTAAGAGCGGGAGCACACAGAGAGCGGTCAGAGTTCTGCGTTCTAGTGACCGTTGACCGCTCAAGAGTTCCAAAGCACAAAAGCGGCGTTCAAATTCTCGCGTTCTAGTTTCGTTTGGGTCTTTGCATAAACATGTCACTAGAAAGTTCATCATCCGATGAAGAATTATTGCTCTTGTGGAGCTAAGCAGCTTCTAAAAAGAAAAGGAAGTATTGGGTGCACCCAATCAACACAACGCGAGAAGAACAAGGCGAATTTACTAGTATTTTTCAGGATTTACTTAAAGATGAACAACGATTCTAAATTTTTATAATTTACATCACTTAAATCGTATAATAAACTCCTTTCCCTGACCAATTCAATGAACTTATCCGTGTTTGTAACCTCAGACATCGCGGCGTTCTGGCGTTCTCTGCCTCGGCGGGAAAAGAACTCTTAGAACGCGACGTTCCGTTTTGACCGCCGCGGTTTGACTGCCCACTGTGTGCGTTGTTGTTATAGTATCAGTACATTCTAATAAACGCCGAACGCGGAACTCGGAACTCCTGACCGCTCTCTGTGTGCTCCCGCTCTAAAGCAGTTTTTATAGATCTGATAAAAAAAAATTTGCGTTTTTTCTGGGCTTATAAAAATGACTTGTCAAAAACACTATTATTTCAAAGGCCAAGATGTGTTCTAAACCAAACCAAACCAAAAACACATGATTTTGCATTAGTAATAGTGCTTCGCCGTAAGTATGAATGTAGCTTTTTTCCATATTCCCGCATTCATTGTTTATTTCAATAGGATCACTCAAAAAATATAGCTATAGGTTTTATTGTAGTAAAATAATAATGCTTACATTAGGTGGAAGGAAGTCCGCATCAACCAGGTACGAGAGAATGTTGAAGACAGCATTGTATTTGTAGCACTTCGGAAGAGCCATGCAATATTCCTTTTCACAGTCTGTTGCCAGCTTCAGGGAGTGGAAGTATTGGGCGCAGTCGGAGAGCAGACTCAGTACTGTGGATATGTCCTTCTCCTGCAACAGATATTCATTCATCAGTTTTTAGCATTAGTCGCTCGCTAAACTGACAGCTCCAACTTGGAGAAGAAGCTCATGGTCACTAGCAAAGTGTTTGCAAAGAAGATTATCACAGCCTTCTGGAACGATGGTGTCTGTGGCTCACCGTGCAGCGCAGGACCATGAGGAGTGGAGGAGACTAGTCCACCAGGGCAATTGGAGAGGGAGGTCACAATCCTCAACATTGAGACAACCACTCAAGAACGAGTATTTATTCAAGAAAGTGGATGAAACAAACAACATGCAATGATGCCACATGATTCTAAAATTATTAAGATAGACTTTATCTATTTGACTTACCGGATAAAAATGAATTAAGTCGCGATTTTTCACCGCAGGGGAAGGCAGAGAGGATGGACCACCAAATAACTCAGTCTTTGCACATTCGTCTCATACATACCCTTCTGTTTTTCTGATTCTTAACATGACCCAACTCAAATATTTGATTCGCTTGATTGTGCCATGTCTAATAACGAATTACAGTGTTTTTTTTTTAAATTTAACTAAAAAACCAGCATTCATTAATTTTATTTCATTTTCATGGATAAAATGAGGAAATATTTTTAAATGAATCAACTTATTAAAAGAAAAAATATTTTTGCTAAGGAAAAATATTTTAAATAATCTTTCTGTGCACAGAAAGGTGTATTTGTATTTAAACAAAATATTATTTTTTTTAGTTTTCCTGTATCGATTGTAAGGTAAGAAAGTATTGAAAGAACAATTATATTAAATTTTAATTGATTTCTGACTCTGCCTTCATACCCCGACCCACGATTTGAGACTATTCATATTAAAAAAAGAAAAGTAGTGTAATGGGACAATCTGTTGTAGGTATAATTAATAAAGTAATATAATTTGTTTAACAACACAAATAATGTCTTTTGTCAATGCACATTCAGAAATAATATAGAGTTAACTTCTTGAGTGCCGCCGTCAAAATCAAAAAAATCATTACTCTGACCTACTCTTGAGAAACCATGTACGGTAGATTATGTACTATTTTTTTCAATTCAATTTAGGAACACATTACCTGGTAAGATGGTACACTTAAAAATGATGGTACGCAAAAAACAAATAAGTTATTACGGAAATATAATCAACTGGCAGACGGCGAAAATAATGAAAAGTTAATAGAAAAATAAGGCCAATCAGCATACCGTAATATCCATACACGAAGAGCTATTAGTCAGCAGAGCTATGTAGTTTGGAAGACTCCAGGGGGGGCAGCAGCCGGGGTCCGGGGGCCGGGACTGCTGGCACAGGCGGGGGTACTCGGTGCCCCCCGCCTCTCCCAGCTGTTGCTGCAGGGTGCACATGCCCAACATGTTCTCCACCGACAGCAGCGAGGAGCCGTCCGTGCTCCTGAACACCAGGTGAGCATAGTCGGGAACTAGAATGAAAAAAAAAATCTTTGAAATGAGGACTTAAGGATTGTTTTAAAGTGGACAGGTTCAAACTATGTAGTACATATAAGAGTATATATAAGTATTCACTCTACCAGTTCACTGACATATTAACATGTCAACAAGGCCGGCCCTGAGCCAAACGGCACATGGCACGAGTAAATTTTTGGCGCCCTTTGTCAAAGCCAGTAAACGCCTAGGTAGGTGATTACTGCAATCAATAATTTTCGGATGGTTTGTATTTTTGTGTGGTGCCATTTTTATATAAATAATCTCAAGGGCGGTGTGTTAGGACTTTTAGGTGTTAGATATTATCAGCGACTTGGCGCCTTGGCAATTCAGCGCCCGGAGCGGACTGCTCCAATTGCCCCGCGTAGGGCCGGCCCTGCATGTGAAATTATTATTATTTAATGAGCAGGCATCATTCTGGTGATGAGCTCATATCTGATTTCAAATTCAATTTCTAATTATTTCGTGAATAAGTTTAACTGTAATTAAGTTATTTTAAATTTAAAAATAAGTTAATCCATTCTTCTCTCCAAATAAGAATCCAACGGAGCTTTAAATTGGTTTATGTTAGTGGCATCGATGACATGATGTGGAAGAACTAGCCATAAATTTTGGTGAATGTTTCACAAAACAGTGCCCAACCTAAATACTGAACGAGCTCTTTAAAAATCTAGTATATCACATTTCACGCACTGACAACCCAAATTAGTATTATTGATTAGAAATATGTAATAACAAACTATAACGTGGGTTAAGAGCGACATGTTGCTATTTTTGCCAAATTGAATTCTTTAATAATGAAGTATTCCTTACAATATCCTTCACATTAAAAAATGATTTCATGTTAAGGATATTGTAAAGATCACTTCATTATAAAAAAATGTTATTTAGTCACTTGTTGCTCTTAACCAACGATATACTAAGGTTTAGGCTTATTATAAGACTTTCATACATTCTTAAATGAATTTAGACAAATCAGAAGTCGTACCATTTATTGACTTGATGCAATAAATTGTGCTACGAGTAAATCTGACTGTAATATCCACGAAGACCGTGAAGGATAGCGGGAGCATTACTTACATGGAACTCCGCAGAAAAAGTCATCGCTGGACAGGTGATAGTGCTCCGTGCGACCGTAATATCCACGAAGACCGTGAGGGTTAGCGGGAGCAATACTTACATAGAACTCCGCAGAAGAAGCCATCGCTGGACAGGTGATGGTGCTCTGTGCAACTGTAATATCCATGAAGATGGTGAGGGATAGCGGGGGCATTACTTACGTGGAACTCCGCAGAAGAAGCCATCGCTGGACAGGTGATGGTGCTCTGTGTAAGACGGAGGGAACTCCAGATTCTTCAGGGAGACCCACTGATTCCTCGTGTATTCCGTCCTCTCCCCAACATTTTCTTGAGACAAATAAGTTAAGTTCTTTCCATAGCCCCAATGTTCATGTTCGTCAGTGTAATTCCCATCTAGTTTAGACACATTTACAGGCGATTCAGTATACAAAATCTTATTAATATTAGCTGGGTTCTTTATGTGTTTTATCTTTTTTATTTTGGCTTGAACATCTTTTTGTTTCTTTTTGCCGTTCCTGGTCTTGGGTTTGAAGTTTGAGCGGTTCTTGGATTTTAGGTATTGGACTTCATCCAAAATATCTTTTGGATTTACTGCCAGGGATCCAGATGGACGGGTCTCTTGATTTAAATTACGCCATGATATTAACCGGTTCGCCAAGACGGTGCCTCTGGTTTCAAAACCCTAAAAGATAAGAATACAAACCATGAAAGCTCATTTAGATGTAATAACATAGTGAGTATGTAAACTATTAACATTATTTAAAACTAACAGTACTAAACTTTTTGAGGTCATGATTAAATTCAACAAATTACAATAAATTATCTAATTTTCAAAGAACAATGCTGCAATGGAGACAGGTGCTTTGTTATTAACTAACAAATGGCTACCATATAGAAAGTGGCATGCTTTCACGGATAAGAATTAAATAAAGCACTAACCAAGGTAGGATCGGTGAAGTCAGGAAGTTTCCTAGTCACCAGAGGTATGATGGTGCAGACTGTGGCCACCACAGTCACAGCGAAGAGGATGACACAAGGATGGTGGACAAGAAGCTTGGCGTAAAAAGTCATTGTCGTATCAAATGTACCCGTATCGACGTTTTCATTCGGTTGTCCGTCCAAATCCAATGGCTTAGTAGGAACATCACCTCTGAAAAAATAAATTACAAATTATATATTTGTGCACATTTCACAGGTAATGATTATTTTTCACCAAAACTATCAGAACATACAATCACGTGCGTTTAATCTTCTTAGATTTATTAAGCCTGGCACATTTTGGACACTTTCAATATAAGAAAATCAAAAAGTTTATATTTATATATTTTCACCGCCGCCTGTCTGTCACTTTTGTAAACAATAGTTTTCAATTCTTTCATAGACAATTTAGTGAGTAATAGGCATTTCGTGGAATTCTAAAAGGCGGATGAGTGCTATCGCTACCATTATCATTTTTCAGTTACCTTCTTACTCACTTCCGTCGCGAGATTCCGATAAATTGATCCGTATATATTATTTCTTATCAATATAAAGACCTGAAATAATTTATTGATACTCAGTAACCCGAGCATTCATTTTTTAGGTATTTATAGGCAGGACAGATTTCTACACCATGGATGTGTATATTAAGGGAAGACGAAGTTCATATTATTTATTTTATTTTATTTATTTATTAATCTTAAGTTAAAAACTAACCAATCTTAAGTTAGCTCACATCTTCGTGTGTGCTAATAGTTTTATAAACATATAAACATGTACATTGTTTGGCAAACATAATCTTTCTTTAAATATTTCACTAAAGTCACAAAAAAAGAAACATTAATAATTGAGATAGACATATTTTCTTAATTCATTTTTGAACTTAATATTTTCTATCACAGCAATTTCCTTCGGGATTTTGTTATAGAGTTGAACGGCCTGGTACATCAGAGATTTTTGGGTGCTTGTTTTTTTTCTTATGCTTGAAACAATGAATATTTTATGAAATTTAAAAATAAATCTTCCCAATATACCTTCCATTGATATGCTTGGTGTAACTCTGGAAACAAATACTTGGCCCCCTGTGACCCCTTCTTCACTTGACGAGTCACAGCGGGGAAAAACCGGTGTTCGTTCTACTGGTATTTCAACGAAAGGTGCTCCGTTGGATGTTTTCTTCCTTCCCTGTATTTTGTGCTCACAAATTATTTAATCATATTAATTTTGAGTGCTCTAAGTCAGTGCTCCGCAACCGGTGTGCCGTGGCACACTGGTGTGCCGTGAGCCGGTCACAGGTGTGCCGCGGTCAAATTCAATGTATTTGACATTTTACAATATTTCATTATGTATTTAATACACAATGACAAAATATTTTTCATAATATTGTCTATTTTTCATTGTATGCAGATACTGTTAAAAGACGTATTCACAATAATATTAGAAACACTGATTAGAAAACTGCTATTGGCTGAAAAATTTGCGCTTCAGATCAACGAAACAACCGATATTAAAAATAAAGCACAGTTGATAGCTATTGTACTTTTCGTTGACGAGGACTTAAAGAACATTATTTATTTTGTAAGGAGGTTCCAGAGCGAACTACCGGTGAAGAATTTTTTCAAGTAACCGATGATTTCTTCAAAATATATAATATTAAATGGAGCAATTGCATTTCTGTTTGCACGGGTGGTAAAAAGGGTTTTGTCTTTTATGTACAACAAAAAAATCCAACGTTACAATTTACACACTACTGCATACATCGAGAAGCATTGATGGTCAAAAATTTACCAGAGGAACTTTTGAACACGATGAATGAATGCATTAAAATCGTAAACATAATTAAATCAAGAGCCCTAAACTCGTGAATCTTTGGAATACCTACTCTGTGCAGAAATGGGAGACGAATATGATTTTTTATTGTTTTATACTGAAATTCGTTGGCTATTCCGAGGCAAAGTTTTGGCTAGATTGTTTGAGCTTCGTTACGAGGTGCGTGAGTTTCGATTAAATCAAAATATGCCCAAACTATATCAGTACCGCGATGATAATTACTGGACAGCCAAACTTGCACACATGGCTGATATGTTCGAGCATTTGAATAAACTTAATAACGAACTTCGGCAGAAAGTTTTGCAAAAAGGATGTTTGGAAATGTACCAAAGGATCAACCATAGTACAATTAAAAACAAACAATTAACTGTGGATCTGGCCCAACAACATTTAAGTACCTATGCTTCAGCAGAAATTTGGTCGATATTTTTATTCCATTAATACGGAACAATACGATTGGATTCGAAATCCTTTTGCAACCAATGCAATAAATTCTACGGAAGCAATGCTTCTGCAAATTCGAGTGGAATTTACAGATTTAAATAATGACATGACATTAAAACTTCACTTTTCCGAAGATCAATTAGATGTTTTCCGGATTTACGTTAAAAAAGAATATCCTCACATTTCCATCAAAGCATTCTTAACACTACTTCCATTTTCAACGACATATTTATGGAAGCAAAGTTTTTCAACGCTTGTATTGATTAAAAATGATAAGCGGTCATGCTAAAAGGTCTTGACCAAGAATTTCGGGTTGCGCTGTCAAAAATCGAGCCGAATATAAAACTTTTGTATTCATTGAAACAAGCGCAGGTTAATAAACAATCGCAGGTTAATTTAACAATTAATCGCTCATTAATTTATTATTATTTTATAATAATTACTAAGATTGCGTAAAAATAAATATGTTATAGTACCTATGTAATTTGCTAGTTGAAAACTTTTATAGTTATATGTATGTATGTATAGTTTTCAAATAAAAAAGAAATTATTGTAAAATTTGTGTATCAATTTTATATGTATATATTTAAGCTTTTGGTGTGCCGCGGAATTCTAGGAAGAAATTTGGTGTGTCGTAGGTGAGAAAAGGTTGCGGAGCACTGCTCTAAGTGACCAACTCAGTCACGGGGATTCATATTGGCTCATTTTAGAAACAAGCAGTACATGATTAAAATGAGTGGTAGAAACTGACATTGTAACGCTATCTGAAACATTGACTAAAGAAGAAGGTAGCGCGACACAACATAAAACCCCAAAAATAAATCACGATAATACATTACTTTTATATTTAATAAAACCTCAAAACTTATTCGAGTGGTAAAAAGTTCAAAAGGTTTTAGAAATTATTGCATGGATTGGTACCAATGACATGTCTCCAAGAAATATTTGTTGAGTGATCAAATATAGTGATTGCATATAAACTTAACACAATATCCAATTGCTTACGGATGTGATTGAATGACAAAATAAAGCGAATTTTAAACTGGTTGTGTGAGCAGTAGACCTCCCGTCCAAAAGAGTGTTTCTAATTTTCTCTTATTTAATTAAATCAAAACCAAAATTACACTGAAATCGTAAAATGTAGGTACATAAATACCTATCTACATAAATATAAACCATATATTTTTGAATAAGGAATTATACAATTTGTCCAAAGAAACATCGCCGCCTGAATGGCAATTAAATTTTCAAACTTTCTTTAGACCGGTAGGTACTATTATTTTGACTATTCCGAGTAGGAACTAGGGTCATGCGAACTCTGGCAGGATAAAAAGATAGTGTCCAACGGAGTGGTTTATTTATGTGTCCAACACGGCCTTCAACCGGAAACATAACCAAAAAAAATTACAGAAATTTGACGAAATGCCAATCAGTCGAGTTGAAACAGGATTGCGGTACGTTGGGTTAGTAATGTTAGCTGGGACGAGAAAGGGCTTCAAAGGAGCCATTCGAAAATAAGTGTGGGTAGTTATTGTGTGTGGTATCGTCGACGGATTTGTATTTTTTTTACGATAAATATCCAGCATTATCGTCCATAGAACATCCGCTATCATTTAACAGTCGATAGCTAAAATTTTAAAAATGCCTCTTTATGCACTACGTCGTGTAATATTTTAAATTGAGCCGTTATCAATAACAACCCTTACGTAGATGGCGATAAGGTTTAAATTCCCGCTTAACACCATCCGCCTGTTTTGATTTATGCAATAAAAAAATATGGCCAAAAAGAGCTTTTATTTTATTTTGTGGATGTACAGGCATAAATATTTTTTTTTGATTATTTAATAAATTACTTAATTTGCCACATTATACAATAAAATCAAAACCGAAAATGGGTTCGTAAGTAGGAGATTTTGAACTCTAAAGCAGTTTTCATAGGCCTAATACATTATTTTTTTTCGGGGCTTATAAAAAGACTTATCTAAAAACTACTCGATAATTTCAAAGGCCAAGATGTATTCTACTCGCAGTATTTAATTATATCATCTGAAACATTTCTAGGCGACCAAATTTTCAAACCAAAAACACATGATTTTGCATTACTACGTATGGCATTAATGCCTTGGAAAAATAGTGTGGATAGGTATTTCTACTAAAATTACGAAAACGTTACCTAAAATATCTAAATTTATAGTTTTTTTAATAACCAAATAAACAGTTATTAGTTTTTGACATCACTACACAAAAAATGTACCTTTTCCAATTTTCTTTAAATTACTTTTATAAAATTTTACATATATATATATATATAAAATGTTTGATATTGATTTGATAATTTCGTCGATTTTTTATTATTTATTTTGGCTTTCACCCATTGAGGCGAAGCTTAATGCTAAATCACTATTTTGATTTATCTTTATAACTAATTGGTGTACATTATAAATACCAAAAATTATGTTTTATATAAAATGAAGGTTTTCCTATCGTTACGCTTGAGTAGAATACAAATAAAAAATCAAATTACTCAATAAAAAATATAAACGTAAACTAATAAAAAAAATATTTTTTTAATAGAAATGTATGAACGCTTAAAGGAAACAACTTTAAAAAAATACAATATTATATCTAAGATTATCTGTGACAGTTTCACTAGATTAACTTTTTTGATTTCTTATAAAATTATTTACAAAATAAATAAATAAAGTTTTGTGCTTGAAATCGAACGTTTCTAGACTCCGTTTGTCAAGCAATTTTAATGCCTATTGCCTACATTATAAGGTACACCAAGAATATAGACATTTTTGGCTTGTAGCTTCCTCTTAATGCCAAATAACCAGCTGGCAGAAATTCTAATTTCAAGTTTAGAGCGAGATAGATACACTTTATTCATTCCGCTATTAGCCTATATATTATGCCCTTAGCTGGCCTTAACAGGCCATGTCTACAGCATGGCTCAGAGGAAATTAATTATGATGAATTCTCGGTTCCAGAATTTTACCGAATAAGTTGTTGAACAACGAACCGAGTACACGAAACATAACATATAAATGAAAAAAAAAATTAATAAAAAAATCATCAAAAACATGACAGGATTATAAACAATCATATTATTTGAGTTAACGTTAGACAAATAAGAACATTAATAGAATGTGTACATTTGTGTAATGGCACAGTAATAAGGAGACAATCATAGTAGGTATATTAAGTAGGATATAACATGTCTCACTACTCACAAGCACCAACACCAGTTACCAGGCGAACCTGTATTGAGGCAGAATTTTGAACCAAATTAATTCGTACTCTGTCTATGGTTTACCAATACGTACAGAGTGTCCGGGGGTAAAGTGCGCTTACTTCGGGAGTTAATTCTACATGATGGTAGAAGTAAAAAAAAGATAAATAACTTTATTCGAAACTCCAATGTTTATTTACCCATACAAACAATTCAACATTATAACCTAAAAACTATCCATCAAACTATCATAAAACATTTTTATTTCTAAAAAAGTTTTTTGCCTCTTTTATTTGTAAAATCATATTGAATCACCCCCGAAGTTAGCGCACTTTACCCCCGAACACCCTGTATAATAAATATGTTCCTATAAAACCATTTACTAGTAGGTACTACCTAGTACCTACAACATTACTCATCGTCCATCGTACAACCGTGTATACTAGGTCGGGTGGTATGCTTGCAACTCGGGCAATGCCGGGTGTTAATGATATCATTGTTTACAATTACCCAAACCTATGCCTTGTAAAGTACGAGCTTGTACATGGAAAATCAAAACTAACTAACTAACCATCAGCAGGGGTAGGCAGAGAGGACGGACCGCCAAACAAGCGGCACACACTCTTTGCCTCATTCACATTCATAAATCGTATCATACATTACTCTTCTATTGTTCTGACATGGCCCGACTCAAGTATCTGATTCACTTGGTCGTGCCATATCTTCCTCGGGCGTCCCCGACTTCTGCTACCATTCACGTTTGCATCATATATTCTCCTTACACTCCTTTCTTCGCTCATTCGCTCTACATGCCCAAACCATCTAAAAATCAAATTTCACTAATCTTTGTTTTTTATCATAATATAACTTCCAAATATATTTTTTATATCGTGATTTGTATTTTCTGATGAAACTTTTATCCGAAGTATTTTTCTGCCCATTTTTAGCAAAGGAATATCTAAAATGTTATTGACGAGAGCTCCGCAAACAGACGAACAGTCGCCATCGAATTCAAGCCCATTTCAAGCCGATAATGGCGTGTTCGGCGATGGTTCGGCGTGTTCCGAGCGTGTGTCGCTCACGGCAAATACAAAAAAATGTGTAAACGCAAATTGTAAATTCATTAAAATAACATACTTTTAAAAATATTTTTTTGTTAATAATTATTTCTAATTTTTAATAATCTTTAAGTAAAATATGTGTGTAAAAATTTAAATTATATCAATTTGCAAGTGCGTAAATAAATAGAAAAATTCAGGGATTTTCGTCACAAAATGCGTCGTAGGATTGTATTTGAAGTAAAGCTAAAATTCTGTCTGTGAAATACAAATTAAGTTTAAAATTAAAAAAAAGCGCAACGACCAACGGTATAATTCTATTATAATCATAGACATATGAATATTAGTAGACCTGCCCTAAGTGATTAAAAGCGTATTATCCCCACTCCCCATACCGGTTCCATTGGAGCCGGCTGTGCTCACGTATGGCCTCAAGTGAAATTTGAAAACGTGACGTCATCATTCTTGTGCGAACTATGGTCGAGGCATCATCGGTTCATTTTACGAAATAACACGGCAAAATGTTGACTTGTACTATGAAAAGTTGTAAAAATAGATGTGAAAAAGAGAATAAACCCAATTGTCGTATTACATTCCATATATAAGCATTATTTTACTTTATTTTAAGCATATTCACATCGTATAATATGAATCAGTTGTTACTATCACATCGAGAAACGTCTGGACGCGAAACACAAAGCTGGTTGGTTGCTGGGAAGTAAATTATGAACATTTATAAAAGTGTCTTAACTAAATACTTAAACGAAATATTCGACTCTGAAAATACAACCGAATTTTTTTGCCGAATTTGGACTTCGCAAATTTGTTCATAACGTGGCGAGTAATTTGCGCTCCCATGTAAAAATGTCTATTCATTCAAAAGCAGATTTTACTTTTAAGAAGTAAATGGTGATATTATAATGCGAGATGCCTATTTACTGTCAGATTGATTTATTGACGAATCACAGTCAGCTTCACTCCCTTCGTTCTTCAACAGTTGATTTTACCCCTCGCCATAATCTTCTCGTCTATTAATTCCTATGTCTGTGATTATAATACAAAATTACAGTATTTTTTTAAAAGTTAATTTACTAGATAAAATAAGAATCGTTCGAAATCAATTTATGTTTATTTTATAGAAAAGAGTCGATACGTCTAGAATTCCATTTAAAATTACCAATTTTCGGCAGTGTCTGGTAATAATCTTTTGAGGGTGATCTTGGCCATACACAATTAACATTTTTTTCTTATAAACAAATACAGCAAATGAGAATATATTAATATACAGATGATTATACTACATAATTACTTTACATAACATAAATAAACCTAACATAAACATAACATAACATACTTAATATAAACGGTGCAGAGCTGGTAACTTCTTCTTCTTCTTCCTAGCACTATCCCAACTCATTGCCTAGGTAGGCTGTTGGGGTCGGCTCTTCTCGTTCTCAGGTTATAGCTTCTTCGGTTCTGAGTGTCGCTTTCATCTAGGCTGTTTCTTTGTAGGATTTTGGAGCATTGGGTCATCCAGGAGTTCTTTGGTCTACCTCTGGATGACTGTCTTTGAAGCTCTATAGACATTACCTGCTTCACTGTGTGGTCTGGTGGTCTCCGTCTTATGTGCCTATACCATCTTAACTGTCGTTCCTCTAGCTTACTGTTTATGTCAGTGACACCCAGGCTACCACGATTTTTTTTTTTTTTTTTTTTTTTTTAAATTTATTTATTAAATTTAATATAGTTACATTTTATTCAATATAAGATATGGGTAGTCCCACAAAGCTGTGACAATCAGCTTGTCTGTAGGTTCTACCATTTAATGTTATAACATAATACACATTAGCTTAAGTTTAAATATAAATACCAAATATAATGTTTAGGATAGATAAACGTTTTGTTCATTTATTAACCACTTTTTTGTCAGTTTAGAGCAAGGTTCCTCATTATTTTTCAAGTTAAAGTTTTCGTTAAATTTGTTATAAATCACAGGTATCAAATAGTCAAGTGTTCTGCTACCATACTTATTTGATATTAGTGGAATTTTTAGGCCTTTTTTTTCAGTAAATCTTGTTTTGTGACTATGCACCAATGGCTTTTTGTACGCATTTTCTCCCGCATTATCCATAATTATAATAAACCAGAGAAGCCCTTTAATTGGGAGTAGGCCCTCAGAGCCATACAGTAATTTTAAGTTGTTTCTTTGTTTGTAAATGCTAGGTTTAACAATTTTTTTAATTATAGCAGTTTGTAGATTTTGAATGTATTTAATATTAATATTACTCGAGTGTCCCCAAGTTCGAATTCCATATCTAAGTATTGATTCGACCATAGAATGATATATAAGTTTGAGAGTACATCGAGGCAATACAAATATTAATTTATAAAAATTACTCGCCAAACATCGGAGCTGGTTACAAATTTTGATCACACTTTTGTCCCATTTAAAGTTATTGTCTACGATTATGCCAAGGTAAGTATATTCGTTTGCAAAATCAATTTTTTCACAGCAGCAAATATTATCCATTTTTTTATGTATACAATCAAAATTATGTGCAGTTATTTTAGGTAAGTTCCACATTTTCAAGCTCGGTGATCTTATATACATGCATTTAGTTTTTTTTACATTAATAATTAATCCTACATCATGAGACCATTTAAGTAGCTCGTTAAAGTCAATTTGTAATTCTTGAATAGCTATTTCAGGGTTTTCATTAGAGACAACTAGTGCAGTATCATCAGCAAAAATAAATCTACGGGCTATTTTAAAAAGTTTAGACATGGCAATTACATATATAATGTATAATTTTGGTCCTAAAATTGACCCTTGTGGCACCCCTGATTTAATAAATCTAAAATTACTCATTACATTCAAAATCTTTACATACATTTTTCTATTTGTTAAATAGTTTTTGAAAAATGATAGGAGTTTACCACGGATTCCTATGATTTCGAGTACCTTGATTAATTGTGTATGGCTGAGTGTATCGAAAGCTTTTGAGAAATCAATAAATAATACTAGTACATGTTTTTTTGAGTTAAGCTCTGAATTTATATAATTGGAAAATTTTTCGAGCAGTTTATCACAGCTTTTTTGTTTTTGGAAGCCATACTGACATTCATCAATAATGCCCAAATTATTTAAATATTTATCCAAATTTATAGATATATATTTTTCTAATATTTTTTCTAATGCGGGTAATAAGGAAATAGGCCTATAATTATTTATTACGGTGTGATCTCCATTTTTAAAAATGGGCCTTATGATGCTGCATTTTAGTTCAGCTGGAATGTGACTTGTGTCAATAATTCTGTTAATTAGGTGAGTAATTATAGGACTAAATAATTTAACATGTTTTTTTAGATCATACATGCGAATTAGATCGACGCCCGGTGTCTTTGAATTTTTCATTCTTCCGATAATGCATTCAGTTTGTTCTGTATTAGCTCTTGGTAGGTACATTGAATGTTGCAAATGTTCTTGCTTCAACTCAGACGCTCGAACATTGCATTTGTGCAATAACTGATTTACACCTTCGTCAAAGAATTTTGCAAAGTTTTCTGCCACCACATCCGCAGTTTGGGAATTTAAGAAATATTTAGATATTACTTCATCACAATCGGATTTATTTTTCCTACCCAATACTTGATTTACTTCATTCCATGTTTTTTTAATGTCCTTGAAACAATGTTTAAATTTGTTATTATAGTATATTTTTTTTGTGTTTAATATTTTTTTATTTAGTTTATTTCTGTATTTCTTGAATTCGATTTCATATATTTTATTGTTAGGCGTGTTTTTCCATTTCCTCCATAATGTGTCACGTAGTTGTATATTTTCAATGAGATTATAATTTATCCAGCCCTTTTGGTTATTACGCTGTTTATTTGTATTTGATTTTGTTTCAGTACTTTTTTCGTAAATATATTTGAATTTCGATTTAATTTCTTCATAAATTAAGTAAGGTTCCGTTATGTTTAGTATTTCATTCCAATCAGTGATTTCAATAAGTAGGTCGACTTTTTTTTCCGATATTACAGTATATTTTGTATGGTGCGATTTATTGGTGGTACCTGCCTCATAGGTAGAGAAACGCATCGTTGTTGCAATAAGGTAGTGATCCGCTATTATAGTTTCACATACACATGAGCTGATTTCATTTGTCTCTCTCTCTCTTACATAGATATGGTCTAGACATGTAGCCGTTACATAGTTAGTCAGTATGGCTTCACGGGTAACGTCATTAATACATTTTAAAAATCCAAATTTAGCCATAATGTTTTCATATTGCATTACAATTGGTTCCTGATAATTTAATAAGTTTATGTTCGTATCCCCATGCGTGAGCTTTTAATTTTATCTTTTAATGATACTCCTGCCGTCCATCTAAGCATTCGCATTTCTGCTGATTCGAGTTGCCTAGAGTAGGAGTTGTACATAGTCCAGCATTCGGAGCCATACATTATCGCGGGTCTAGCAATAGTCTGGTATGTCTTTCCTTTAAGTTTTATTGGCATTTTCGTGTCGCACAAAATTCCTGTTACGGATCTAAATTTCATCCATCCCACTCCTATCCTATGGTTGACATCCGCTGCACATCCTCCGTCTCTGTGGATGAGTGAGCCCAGATACTTAAATAAGTCACAGTTGGCTAATGTTACTCCATCCAATTGCATCGAAGGAGTTACAGCATTTGGGTCTTCAAATGGTAAATACAAATATTCCGTCTTTTTCCTGCTAATTTTTAGTCCATTATCCTCCAGGATCTTTCTCCACCTTTCCAGGCTATTTTGTAGACCACAATGATTTTCTTCTATCAGTACTACATCATCTGCAAAAAGCATAGTCTTGAGAATACTGTTCATTTCTTGACTCGTTAGGTAATTCATGACCATTATGAATAGCAATGGGCTGAGGACAGATCCTTGGTGTACCCCCACTTTAATTGGAAATGTTGGTGACATCCCTGATGTGCATCTTACTTGTGTTTCTACGTCTGTATACATATCTTGTATGGAGAGCACATATCCTTCTGGTACGTTATGAGATCTCAATGCCGCCCATATCAGGCTTCGGGGTACCCTGTCAAATGCTTTTTCCAAGTCTATAAATACCATGTGTAAATCTTTTTTTGCATCTCGATATTTTTCAACTATGATTCTGACTGTTTGAATAGCATCTATTGTTGATTTCCCCGATACAAAGCCGCATTGATCGTCGTGTATTTTTACAATATTCCTAATTCGTGTGTTTATAATCCTCTCATATATTTTCATGGTGTGAGACATAAGCTTTATCCCTCTATAATTGTCGCACTTCCTAGAGTCTCCCTTATTTTTGTAAAATGGAAGAAGATAGCTTTTCCTAAAGCTTTCTGGCATTGGTTCTCCGGTCAGTACTTTATTATACAGGTTGCACAGCCATTTATGTCCCACTTCCCCACACTCTTTCCATAATTCGGCTGGAATATTGTCTGGGCCCACTGCTTTCCCCTTTTTCATTTGTGATATGGCTACTTTAACTTCTGTCGGAGTGATTTCTTCAACTGGCCCCAGCACTGGTTTCTCTGACACATGAATTGTTCTTGGAAATTCTTCGTTCAGTAATGTAGAATAATAATCTTTCCATCTTTCACATATTTTGATTTCGTCTGTGATCAACTCACCGTCAGTGTTTTCTATGTATTTGGGTGTTCTAATAGATTTGGCCCTTTCTCTCCTGTGTGCTGCGATTTTGTATATTCTTTGCACTCCGTTGGGTGTTTCTAGGTCATCATACAGCTCTCTCAATGCCTCATGTTGTGCAGAGGCAACTATTTTCTTTAGAAGTGCAGAGCTGGTAACATTAGGTAATTATAAAAATAGGAACTGTCTACAATAATATGTGGGCGTAAAAAACAGAACTATGAAATAGATAAACTTATAAACAAATAAGTGTAGAAAAATATACATTTGATTATAGAATAGGGTTTTAAATCAGTCAGAGTTGGGATTAGTGATCAAATAAAAATAGGAACCTGAACAACTGAACATGCAAATGAAAGTGAAAGAAATGTGATGATGGTCAAATATTAAGGCCATTTTTATAAATAAATTTTGCCAACAAATGGTAAATTTTAGGAGTGTTGAAACTAACAAGGCAGGGGGTATACTGGAAGAGAGTTAAATTTCAGTTTTACCAATTCATGCATGATGTTTGGAAATTGGTCATTGATAGGTCACTCAAAAAAATTATGGTCCAGAGTATCTTCTGACTCACAATCACAGCACGGTGAATTGACTATGTGGAACCTGGTAAGATGGCAAGACAACAAGTGTGACCGAGCCGCATTCGAGTTATGGAATAAATACATTTTTAGGTATGGCAGTGTATTTGTGAAACCAGTGCTTAACAGGAATAGACAGTTGAATTAGTGGACCTTTTATCAAATAGGATGTTTTCCATTTAGTGGACCATATGAGTTGGTACATAGTTTTTAGAATAGGGAAATGGTCTCTAACCGGAATATGGATATCACTCAATGGACCAAATGGATATATGGATATCAAATCTCGGACCATGGGCAGTGGCTTACTTAACAATATAATCAGCCATGTCGTTTCCAGTAATACCGAGAATCCAGGCCAGGACCACCGACGCATGAGCCAGTGACATGGAACGCAATAGTTCCCTGATAGAGCAGATTAGAGACTCGCTACTGGAATTGAATTACTGGAACGCGCTTATTTTTTGTAGTGAGCCAAGCGATTCTGAAACGATGAGTGACATGAGCAGACAAAATGGAGCATTCTTTGAAAAGTTTAAGTGGGAAACACAATTTTCTGTGAGGCACATATACACTGGTCTCGCAATGGGAATCACGACTGAGTTTGGAACCATCTGTGATATTTTTAATAAAATAATTCGGCCAGATTGTCAGATTGAGCTGAGTTTTTAATGTTATTTTTTTACTTATTTCTATAAACTGATGGACCTTCGGATAGAACCTAAGGCTTTCATAGATCCAGGAAAGAGTTGTAGCAATCGTAGAAAAGAGGAGGGGAATGATTTTTCCAAAATGGATTTGAACCTTTTAACCTCTTACTTTCATTGATTTTTTGAAGTTGACACTAAATATTAATTCACTTGTGTTTTCTGCGAACATTGGTTTACGACATTTTAAAGTAGTCTTTGCGATTATACAATATCATACGTCATACGGTAGAAATATGAATCCATTTTGAAACAATAAGGTAGGCGACACATTTCGTTATACCCATCACGGCTTGATCTATTTCAGCGTAGCGCTCGCCATTGCGATATGCTGATATTTGCAAAGCCACGCAAATATAGCGCCCTTATTCTGTCACATTCCTAAAACATATCGTCCGCGCTCCCCACAATTTGATAGTGAAATTATTTTTAGTAAAAATATACAAACTAGAAATGTAAATAGAATTAGATTGCTACATATGAGGAAAAAGAGTCACAGTACTGCTTAAGGTTAAACGTAACGTATGTTATAATTTATAATCTACGCGTTCATAGATGTCGTAAATTTAATTATTTTATGAAAATTCACTTTTTGCAAGTTATGCTTTAAAATATCAAGACGAATTATTTTTTTGCGCCCTGTGAAATAAATAATAAGTTTTGTATGTACAAATACTCAATAAAGAAAGGCAGGCAAATACAGTACTGTATCGGTGATTCAATCCAATATTGTATTTGTATTCCTTTCTTTAAAGAATTGAGCTTCTACTTGTACCTACTATCATAGAAACACCGCCCGAAGTTAGTTCACCCGGACATCCTGTATGTTATGTACTACGAGTTTGTACCTATTACCATAGAAACACCTCCCGAAGTTAGTGCACCCGGACGCCCTGTATATAATATGAGTTTGTGTACCAATTATAGTTATCCTACCTGGCTCCCTCAATACTTCTTTAATTACTCATTGGTTATATTATAAAACAATCAAATTTAGATGTTATAAAAAATCGGCTCCTCCATACCACTTCTCTCCCACTTAGGGCTGCCACCTCTTCGGGTTTGACCCGGAGTCTACGGGTTTGCATGGTGCATGTCCGGACTACGGGTTTAACATCGAAATCTCCGGGTCAGACCGGGCGGTGGCAGCGAAGCGACAGACGACCATCACGGAACGGAGCGCGTGACTGTCTGACTCATCTGACTGAGGACTGAGTGTATCGCTCCCCGGTTGCACCCAATTATGAGAAACATAAAAGACAAGGCTGAAAGCCGACTGCATGATGAATTTTACGGTGCCAAAATAATGAGAAACATAAAGTCTTTGAGGCCTTCTGATCAGGATCAATTAAAAATTGAAGCCAATGAGATTTACAGGAGAACTCTTGAATACATACAGAAATATTATGACTTTGAGGATTCTGTATTCAAAATCTTTTCCAAATTCGATCTAACAATTGCAGTAAGTTACGAAGATACTGTGGAAGCTGTCGAATCACTCGGCTTGAAAAATGTCGACGAAGATAAACTTTATGACGAGACCCGAAAATTAAACCAATTATTTCCTCAGTTCGTACAATCTAGTGATTCAACATTGCCTGTTGATTTACGATGGGTTCAGTTATTCGAAGTCACCTCAACCTTCACCGAACTGCCAAAAATAATTGGAATTTTTTTTATAAGCATAGCTTTTGTTGAACGCGTCTTTTCTTTAGTGGGAAATTTGTAGACAGACGAGTGAAACTGCTTGTTAGTGGACATAGTGAAGGCAGAGTTATTTGTGAAGATTAATTACAACATGAATTGCCAAGAATTTTTTAAATTTTTGAAGAAACCTGAGCAAGAAAGATGCTTAAACAATCCCTTCAGAATGAAAAAATATAGTTTTAAGTTTCAAGCTGGTCCAAGTCTGCTTAGCACTAGCTAGGTCATTTATATTTAAAAAAAAACATTACCAATGGTAATTTACCATGACATTTTGCCTTAATTAAATAATTAATACTAAAAAAGTTTTATTTTAATAAAAAAAAAACATATTTCTAAAATCGCCGGGTCTACTGTTTTTGAGAGGTGACAGCCCTACTCCTACTCTGTGCGGCCTGCGAACGTTCGGAAAATTGGCACTTCTGCTAAAAAGACTACATACCCAAAATTTTGTACAGTGATCATTTTCCGCAACCCTGGAGTGATTTTATATTTTCTTTGCTTTAGCGATATATTAATTAAAAGTTTTCAGTTCTTTCGCAGAAATGAATTTAGCGTGTTGGTGTCTTATCGGGAGATGAGTCGAACCAGGAGATAATGCTCACAAATGTTAGTTTTAATATATTAGATACATACCTAGACGAATCGTTATTTTCTTTACCAATATGGTGTACGATTCGTAGTTTGAAATTACGATATGTGAGTATCAGGTAGATAAAACCTTTGAAATTATATTATAACTGCGTCTTTAGTCCTTAGTCAGTACAATACCTACACAATAACACACAATTTCTGTAGTTACCTAAAAAAATTCAGGATTCAAAGTCTCGTCTCGGAAAAAGTTTTTTCTTTGAAAGGGGTGTGTTTTGATTTCATACGAGTTGATTAATAAGGTATAGTTGAAGGGGTGATTTTGCATCGGTTGAGTCTTCAATACCATCTGGCCGGGGATGCTAGTGTATGTGGAGCATTTTACTACGAACGTAAAAGGTACCTATCTAGCGTCCCTGACCTGAGCCGCGCAAGGCCGCGGAGATCGCGCTGCGACAGCGGTAACCTTGGGCCAACGAACACCACCACACGCGCAGCAGTGAGCCTGCCCAACACTATCCACTCTAGCCGTTAGCCGGCCATCCTTCACCTGTCACTCACTGCTGATTCAATTAATTACATCGCTACGCTTGTAATTAGGCAGGTACCTACCCTAAAACACATATTTTTTAACATAGAACACCGTTATTTGAAATATGGAACGCAGCTTTATCGCGACATATGTTTTAGGACTGAACCATTTCAAACAAAGATCTGTCAAATATAAAACAAAACTTGCGTAAGTACCCGGTGCTAGTAGCTACCTAATACAATACGTTGATTATTTTGAAATTTGATTTTTTATGGATGGATTTGTTTGATTTTAGGATTGTTTGTAGTGTGGCGAGGTTACCTGATACTGGCCGCAGAGTCGGCGATACTCTGAGCTCCCAGGGAGGACGTTTCCGAGGTGTCCAGATCTGATGCCTGGCCGCGGCCACTGATCGCGGGGAGAGGACACGGCACACGAGACACAGGACTCAGGGCACGGGTCACGGGGCACAAGACTACAGCATGTTCACTGATCACTGCTCATAGCTCGCGGCACGGACACTTCACTGCTCACTTCACATATGTTGGCAGGGCGGACGGAGTCGTGCAGGGTGGATGTTCGGAGGACGTTTGATTCGTAAAGGAAGGGGTGGAAGGGGGAGGGGATGCTGCTAGAGGAGTGTTCGCACTGATCACGATCGCAGCGGCGAAATATTATAATAAGTAAATTTCACTAATAATATTATGAATTTGTTTTCTTTTTAATTGACGAAGCATTAGCTTTAATAAAATTTTGGAAAAAAATGAACTAAAGTATTACACAATCCAGCGTGATTATGAATTAGAATTAAAATAAAAAATGTTTTTATTCCCTTTAAGTAGAATGCTTTGAATTTTAGGATAAGCTTGGAAGGTGAAGGTGGTAATTTTTATATCCGAAAAGATTTTTAGAAACTAGTTTACTAACGGTTTTAGAGATTTTCTTCAACTTTTTGCTCTATAAAATTGCGGCCATCGACCTAATCTATACATTTTGTGAAAAATATAAATCACAAAGCACTCTTTTTAGGGTGAAATGCCTAAAACCAAAAAAAATATATATATAAATTATTTTTTGAAAATAACAGCTGGTATCAGCAATATCAGCATGTACCTACCCGAAGAATTTTAACCAGAAATATCTGAGCATAATTGGAGTACAAAATGAAAATGCCATTTTGCTGTCTAGAGTTATATATTTTCAATTAAAAACAAAAGATATATTTATCTATCACGCGTCGCAATGGATCACGTGATACGCGCTCTTTCTCATCTGTACGATACTGATGGAACCCTATGGAACAATATCAAATGGCATCTACACTTTAAATGATTTGCTTAATATGTGCAGGTACATTTCCATACAAACTATATATATATACATTTACATACGTACATATCTCCCTTAAATCATCTACATAAGTATAAAGTAGAAAAACAAAATAAGCATTTTACCAAATAATATTTATAAAACTTAGACAGGTATCATAGAAAAAAAACTAACCCCTAAATTCCCACCCACCCCTCATACATTTTTCCTTCCCCGATCTTCCTATCCTTCCTTCCCTCAAAAGAATTTCCACATAGCATCCTTAAAAGTGACTTTTACGGCCGTTCTTCCCAATCCTACTGATCAACTGCTGATCCGAAATTTTGGCTCAACACTGCTCAAACGCACAACTATGCTCTTTCCAACGGAAAAGTGACAACTGAGTGATCAACCAATTTAAGGAAGCCAAACTACTGGATTAAGCTTGCCTCAGTAAATGACTACTTATAAAAAGTGCCAACAGAGTGAAACATATTTGCGAGCCCAAGGCACGGTGGCATTAAAGTCAAGCTAATACTTTATTTTCAACATATTTCATACGCATAAATATAAAATATCTTTTTACGTATTACAGTACTTAAAAAATATATGCATTAATAATAAATACAATAATTAATTCGTCAATGTTAATTTAGCGTTGAAAGTTTTAACTTTGATGTCATTTTATTGTCTATGAAAGTGGGTATGGCCACTTATGATAATCAACAGTAAAGATGTTTGGAAACAGGCGAATCGAACGTTACTGAATAAATCACTTGGCTGATCGGACCCTGAGATTGATCGTCTGAAATGTTGGGAACAACGGCCGTTAGACCTTCTAAGTCACTAATTTTCCTAATCGGTTCGAATATCCGTCGCAACGCATCGCCTCCAGACAAACCATTGCAGACCCAATCTCTCCTACCACAGTAACGTGCAGCCATTTTCCCCTGAATCAATCTGAATAAAAATCAGCGAAATACAAACTAAAAAATTATTTCAATAGTGTGCCCTCCGCTCTAGCGAGGTTCTGCTGGCAGGGAGGCTGCGCGCGCCCCGCCAGCGTCCGGGCCGGTCGCCATGGATACCGCAGATGGCCCGCCCCTCCAACAACTATCCCCCCACCACCCCAACCTCATCTCCCCACACCCAACCCCTCGACAAACTATTATTACAATCAAAGGTGTACGCGTGACTGGACTCGGCGAGGAAAACAATCCTTGGATTAATGGTCACAAGCTTACACGGGGCTCGGTCACAAAATAGACCAGTTTTTACGTATTATCCTGTTACTGAGAATTTTAAACTATGGCAGACCCGTGAAAAAATGACTGGATATAAAAGTTTTTTGTAATGAAAGTAACAGGGTTTTTAAATGGAAATGCGAAGAGAAGAAGAAAAAAAAAGTATTGATATTTTATATAAAACTAGCCCAAACCCGTTAAAAATCTTGACAAATAACAACGGGATGGTCTGAATTCTTGACATGCATTCGTTCATTTTTGAAAATTAAGGGTAAAAGCAAATTTGATTAATTGAAAAAGAATTACGCAGTTTTTTAATGTGTGAAAAGGGTAAACGTTATAATCTACGCGTTCATAGATGGCGTTAATTTAATTATTTTATGAACATAGACTGTTTTCAAGTAATGCCTTATGCAAGTTGGGATTCGAACCGCAATCGCGTATTAGTACAAGCACAACTGCTCCCAACGCTCAGGAGCCAGTGAGACTATGGCAACCCAATTTTGGGTATGTTGTGAGACTGAAGTTTGTGGGGAGGGGACGGAGATGGAGAAGAGGAAAGTGAGGGAGTACCCGACTATTCAGATCTCTTCATCAAACACAGCTAAAGCCATTTAAAGCAACGTTTCAATTCTGAATGTTGATTTTACACCAGGTTGATACTGAGGATATCTTCCACAGAGAATAAATTGTGAAATAACACAAATTATTCAATGGGATATGAACCCGCAACTTTTAGATTGCTAGTCGAGAGCCTTACCCATCGACCACGGAGACCGTCAAAAGCACACATAAGACAGTACATTTTGCAAAAAAAAACTTTTAGAAATTAAGCTCCTGGCGACTCGGCAAAAAACACAACACGAAATTGGCACGGGTTAGTTTTAGAAGTTTTTTTTACTATAATAACTGCTAGCAAGTTAATAAAGATAGCGGTACTATACATTTTCAAATTACCTATCTCTTGGGCCGGCTAGTAGCTAATTTAAAAGTTTTTTTTGGATTGATTGAAGACTGAACCTGCCTCGAAAAGTAAATCGGAATTTTAAAAAATCTCCCCAGTTTCAGTTTTTCCACAGTTCATAATGAGTGGCTCTATAAACTCTATAAACAGAGTTGATAGGAACTTTTTTTTTTTTTTTTTTATTTAATATCAAAATAATATACAAAAATCAAAAAGTCCCAATAAACTACTTTAAAGTAGTTTGTCATTGGGTGCTTTTAACTTAAACAGATTATATCAAATGTATACATTCATATCATGAGAGGTGTAATACAATAAAAATAAAAACAAAAAACAATTAAAGCGTATGCAGTTAGAAATAGTTTGTATTAGAGTCTAGTACAAACTATTTCTTTCAGCTAGCCAATTTTTCAACAAAAAATTTCTTTTTATATTTGTACATTTTTTGATTTCTGCAGGTAACATATTTAAACAATTTGGTATCATGTAGTCTAGCGTTCTTTTTCCATATTTGTTTACATGCTTTGGTACGATTAGTCCTTCATTTAATGTAAATCGAGTATTGTAAGTGTGTTCCAGTCTATTTATGTACATAGGGCTATTTATGTGCTGAAAAATTATTTTATACCACATAATTGCTCTTACCGAGAGGATTTTCAGATTTTGATAAAGGTGTGGAACATTATGCCTTTGTTCATATAAACTTTTATGAGCTAATAATTTAACAAGAGAATTTTGAACTGCTTGAACATGATTTATATTTGTTTTAGAGGAAAATCCCCAAGCTGTAATTCCATACCTTATGATAGATTCAGCTAGTGATAAATAAATTATTCGAAGTGTGCATATTGGAACATAAAATTTTAATTTATATAATCTACTAATAATAGATCTCAGTCGTTCACAGACTTTATTTATCTGTAAATCCCATTTGAAAAAACAATCAATAATAACACCTAAATAAACATATTTTTTAACCAGTTCAATATTTTCACATGTACACAACGCAGGGATACCAACATGTAGGCAATCTGAATTGTGTGTTTTAATTTCGGGTATAATAGTATTTACCTTGGCATTGGGTGATCTAATGTGTATCAATTTAGTTTTTTTTGCATTTATGATTAGGCCAGAGTCGTGAGACCATTTTAAAAGTTCAATGTAATCTTTTTGTAAAAGTTCAATACATAATTGCAAATCACTGCAAGAAAACACCAATGCAGTATCATCCGCGTACACAAAGTGTTTTACATGTTTAAAAATAAATTTAATAAAAGATACATAAATTATATATAAAATAGGACCTAATATGGAACCTTGAGGAACACCTGCTAAGATTTTTCTTTTTTTACTTAATGTGTTCAAAAGCTTTATTTGCATGCACCTGTTGTTCAAATAATTTTCAAATAGTTTTAGAAGTTTCCCTCTTATTCCTATGATTTCTAGTATTTTCAATAATTTTTTATGGTTAATAGTGTCAAATGCCTTGGAATAATCTATAAATAAGACTAATACATGATGTTTATTATTTAAATTATTATTTATCATGCTGGCAAACTTTTGAAGTAGCACTTCAGTGCCCTTTTTTTTGGAATCCATATTGGTTAGTATCAATAATAGAAAAATCTTCCAAATATTTTATTAATTTAATTTGAATGTATTTTTCAAGAATTTTTTCGAGTGATGGCAAAATACTGATTGGTCTATAATTACCCAAAATGGTGTGATCACCTCCTTTATAAATGGGTCTGATAATACTACATTTTAAATCATCTGGAATTTTTGCTTCAAATAAGATTCTGTTTACAAAATGGGTTATAATTGGACCTAATGTTAATATATGTTTTTTAATATCGCTCATTCTGATATTATCGATTCCAGGAGAAGAGCTTTTAAGTTGCTTCACAATGTTTTCTATATCAGCAATTTTAGCCCTAGGTAGGTAACACGGTGTTTAGGCAGATGCATTCCTCGCACAAAACTTGTTTCAAGCTTGTGAGGTAAATTTAAAAAAAATAGTTTTAAGTTAATAAAAAGATAACCCACGGAAAATTATCCAATAATCATACGATATCTCGTACGATCATCGTATCTTGTTGTCCCTTTTTTAACTTTTTCGTAAGCAAGACAATAATCATACGATATCTCGTATGATCATGATCATCCTATCTTGTTGTCCCTTTTTCACCTTTACGTAAGCAAGACAATAATCATACGATATCTCGTATGATCATCCTACCTTGTAATCCCTTTTCCACCTTTTCGTAAGCAAGACAATAATCACACGATATTTCGTATGATCATCCTATCTTCTTATCCCTTTTTCACCTTTTCGTAAGCAAGACAAAATTTTGTTTCTCAGTGACTTTTCGGACGGATATCACAAAACTATCATGCGTACATGCAAAAAATTGAGTATTGCCGATTTATTAAAATCCTGTCAAAAACGTGATTGCAGGCTGTTTCCTGTTAAGCTTTTAGTAAAATTCCTAGACACCTGTCCACTCACCTGCATTTATCCTGATAATATACAATGATGAAATGCGAAAATATTGGAATTTTATGAACACGTGTTCCGACATCGCCATACCACATTTCATTTTTACTGAAAGTTTATTAGGAAATCTCCCAATTCATTAATTAAATGCCTGCAATCCCGTTTTGTCGAGATAATAATAATTTGAAGAGATTCTTACAATTAGTAACATAGTTATGCACCAATACACAAAATATATTGCTCGTGTATTATGTTAGTTTGTAAACTATGTTTTTGAACAGCATTGGTAAAAAAGTCAATATTTACAATATCCTTCTCCGTAGCCTGAGAACGAAGAATCGAATCAACAAATTAAAAAATAAAATTGTTCAATCCTAATGTAAGCGAACAAAATTTTAATACTGTAATGTGGAATAATTTGAATACTGTAATGTCTAATAATTTGAATACTGTAATGTCTAATAATTTTAATACTGTAATGTGGAATAATTTTAATACTGTAATGTATAATAATTTTAATACTGTAATGTCTAATAATTTTAATACTGTAATGTCTAATAATTTTAATAAAATGTCTAATAATTTTAATACTGTAATGGGGAATAATTATAATGTGCGTACCTAACGTAACTATGAGATAACATGATATTACGTATATTATGAAAACAGCATTGAATTGTGTAGTTAGAAATTGAAATATGTATAACTGAACTAAAATAAATAACACAAATAAGCATTGATTTTTATCACAGAAGAAGGAAAAGAACCAAATAAAAAAATGTAATAACGAGTGTAAAAATACTCCATGATTTTATCTAACAAACAAATATTTCTAATTTGTTTGTTTGTCAGTTCAAATCTGGACCCACTTCCTAGAGGGACGAGGAGAAGTGACGTCACTGGTTCCGTGGAAGTGTTGTCGTTATGATGTTGTTGTCGCTTTGTCTGATAAATAAATGAGCAGATTATTATGAGTAAGTACATCTACTTTGTGTTTCCATCAATTACCCACACGTTTTCTAGTTACAACAATCTTCCTGTGTATTTTTTATGTAAAGATTACCTTCGGACTTTTATCGCGAATTGAAAATAATAATAAAATAACTTTTGAGAGTGGTAAATACTGGTTTTATCCTGGCACAAAACTATCATTCGGTGTCAAAATTTTGCGTTAATTAGTGACTGGGTGAGAATAATAATGAAATACAATAGGAACTGAATCGGATGTGTGAAAATAATGATTTTTATGAATTTTTCACATGAGTCCTAATATAGTTTACGTGTGGGAATCGGTTTGAAAAACAAATCTTATAATCAGTATTAATCTTACGCTCGTAACGGCAGCCCGCACGATACTGTCTTCGCGCTCTCGTTATACCGCAACGTAACACTTTCATGACGGTAGAAGAGTTGTTGAATACGCTAAAAAATGAAGTTCAAAAAATAAAAACCGTTAAAGACTCGAAAACCAAAACTAATATCGAAAAAAATATTATTGATCTTGACAATGAAGTGAAATCTGAAATATTAAAAATGCAACAACAAATAATTCAACTACAAGACAAACTTATCGAAAAAAACGACCAACTGGTGGGAAACTTTGAAAAAATAATGAAAAGCGCATCAACACCATCCTATGCACAGGTATTATCAACAACCAAAGTCACTCCTCGAGAAGAAGAGAGATTCTCAATCATCATTTCGTCGACCAAAAATAATGCTAAAGCAGAAAGATAATAAAAAAAGAAATAAATTTAAGCAACATAAAGATAGGAATAAATGGTTTGAGAAAAACAAAAGAAGAAAAAATAATAATATCATGCCCAAAAAAGGAATATGCAAATACCTTAACCGCCGAAATAAAAAAACTGAATACCGATTTGGTGGTAAATGAAATTCAAAAGAAAAGACCAAAAATAATAATAAAAATCCAACCTTACTGAAGACGAAATAGTTTGCGGAATAATTACCCAGAACGAAGGAATTGAAGATGTTTACAAGGAAAGTGAAGACAACAAAATCACACTTATAACGGAGATAAAAAACACAAACATAAACGAAAAGCAGCGCCAGTTCACTAGCTACATCATGGAAACTAGTGGCAAAATGCGAAAAAGCCTCCTTGCACTCGGTAAACTAAATATACAGTTTCAACGAGTAAAATTGAAGATTGCGATCCACTGACTCAATGTTTTCATTGCTGTATGTTCATGCATACGGCTAAAAGATGCCTACACCGAACCAGCCCTCCAATTTGCCCACACTGCATGGGCGATCACATCCTTTCAAAATGTCCGGGAAGAGAAAAAACAGTACCAGCATGTGTAAACTGCACCAGACAAAATTCTAAATATGGAGAAAAAAACACCACGGACCACGCAGCCAACAGTATTAGGTGCAACTATAGAAACAAAATGCTGAAAATTGCGAGGGATCGCATCGATTACGACTAATGATGCATATTATTAATTACAAGTGTAACGAAAACCTAAATAATATGCACAATATTTCAAAAAAATATTACGAAAAGCCCGCCCGCAAAGTGTTAACACGCAGTGATAATGTACAAGCCAACACATATAATATTATAATTGCAAATGTGAAGTGTATTCCCAGCGCCAACATTATTGTTAATTTTATTACTACCTCAAAATGAACGACTTTATAATAAACGCAATAGATAATTCATATAAAATAGACGAAAGGATTTTTGACACGGTAAATAATACAAACGATTTTATAGATATAAAACCTACAGCCAGCCTAATAATAATACACATGAACGTTAGATCTTTGGAAAAAAATTTCGAAGAATTTCTAATAACTATTAAACAATTAAATAGACTTGACTGTATAATATTATCAGAAACGCATTCATCGAGTGAAATTAATTATAATATACCGGGTTACTCGTACTATGCAACAAAATATAAAATTAACAGAAATAGCGGCGTCGCCATATTTGTATCAAATATTTACGCTGTCACAAGTGTAAATGAAATAATGGTGAATAATGTCAATTTATTAAACTTGGAGATAAATTTTATGAATTATTCATTTAATATCATTGCTATTTATCGGACACACTCTTCTGCTATAACCACATACATAGAAGAATTAAAAAAATATTACAACATCATAGAAACAAAAAAACAATACTCATCGGAGATATTAACTTAAATATCGCTAATGACTACTCCTCTAACGATAAAGATAACTATTTAAATATGTTAGCAGAATTAAATTACATTTCATGTATAAATTCATACACCAGAAACATTATCGGACAACGACCATCTTGTATCGATCATATATTCACAAACACCAAAGATATACAAAATATATCATCTGCGGTAATTAAAACATCTGTAACGGATCATTTTGCATGTATATTTAAATATGACTACAAACATCAAAACCTCTCATTACCAACCACAACGGCCGTTAATAATACTGATAATTACAATTATAGTATTAATATAAATTCTCTCACTAAAATATTAAGTAACGAAAAAGAATGGCAAGAAATATATCAATGTAACGATGTAGAAGAATGCTGCAAAATATTTGATAAAAAACTGAGTTTTCACATAAATGCTTGTAGAAATATTAAATCTAACAAAACATCTTCAAAACTAAAGCCAATCAAACCATGGATAACTCACGGATTAATCATCTCAATTAGACACAAAGAAACACTCTACAAACAATATACAAAACAACCGGAAAATATAACATTACAAAAACATTTCAAAGCTTATAAAAAAAAACTTACATATCTAATAAAAAACACAAAGGATGACTACTACAAACAAAAACTTGAATTATCTGGAAATGACAGTAAAAGGATTTGGTCCATCATAAATGAAATTGTCGATAAAAAACATTTAAAAAATAAAACAATCAACAATGTAAATCATAATGATTCAAAAATCTGCTGTAAAGATAAACCTCTAGAAGACGCAAATGTATTTAACAATTTTTTTGCTAATGTAGGAAAAAACCTCGCTAAAAAAATCCAACAAGGCCTTACCCCAAATGACCCAAATACTACAGTAAATAATGAGCATAAATTTGAATTATTTCAACCAACAACACCAGAAGAAATTGAACAAATTATTACAGGTATGAAAGGAGGTTCTGCCCCTGGTTTTGATGGGGTCACAATACAAACACTGAAATGTATAAAATCACAAGTATCAAAACCATTAACTCATATAATCAACACAAGTTTTCAAAGCGGAGTTTTTCCATCCATGTACAAACAATCTGTAATTATACCAATATTTAAAACCGGCAATCCGGAAGAACCAACCAATTACCGCCCTATTTCTTTACTATCAAACATTGCAAAAATATTTGAAAAAATTGCCAAAAAAAGAATAACTCAGTTCATAAAGATTAATAATATAATTCACGAAAATCAGTTTGGATTCATGGAAAACAAAAGCACAAAAGACGCCATTGCTAAATTATCTAGTACCATACAAGACGCTTTAGACAAATCATTAAAATGTGTTGGTATTTTTGTTGATCTCCAAAAAGCCTTCGACAGCATATCTCATGTCAAACTAATACAAAAATTAAAGATCGTAGGTTTTAATGACACAGCATTAAGTTGGCTAAAAAGTTATCTTCACCAAAGAACACAAGTTGTAAAAATTAATCACGCATCTAGTCTACCACTCACAAGTGATTTTGGGATACCACAAGGTACTGTTTTGGGTCCTTTACTTTTTATCATGTACGTAAACGATATTTTCAAACAAAACCTCAGTGGAACAGTTATATCTTACGCAGATGATACAATTATCATAATTAAGGGTAATGACTGGAAAATTGTAAATGAAAATGCAAATAATGACATCCAAATCCTAAAAAACTGGTTCGATACAAATCTACTTACAATTAACGCAAAAAAAAACAGTTTATATACCATTCACAATAAATAAATTCAAAACTAACCCCAACATTCATATAATAATACACAACAAAAAATGTAACAAAGATGTTTGTAATGAATCATGTACCATACTAAACCAAACAACTGAAATAAAATACCTCGGTGTAATTGTAGACCAACATATGAAATGGAACAGACACATATGTGAACTTGTTAAACGCATTAGAAAATGTATCTATATATTCATTAAATTAAGAAATGTTCTCAAGATAAACAACCTGAAAAAAGTCTATTACGCACTAGTCCAATCATTACTTCAGTATGGAATCATTGGGTGGGGAGGTGCATATGAAAAATTTTTAAGCTCTGTTAAAGTGGTACAAAAACTAATTATCAAAGTAATTTTGAAAAAAAAAACCAACTTTCTCTTCAGCATCATTGTTCAAAATTTTCGAAGTACCAAAAATTGAAGACCTCTATAAAAAAGATGCAATATTACAAATATATAAAGAAACTGTAGTAAAAAAACTTAAATTTAACTCATCCTTAAGGCATAATTTTAACATCCAAATTCCTCCATTTTCAACACAACAAATGCACAATAACTACATTTACAAAGGCATAAGATATTTTAATAGTCTTCCCGAAGAAGTGAAAAAAATACCAGATTTTATTTTATTCAAAAAGAAGGTCAAATTTATCTTTAAAAAAAATTAATATCACCTATCAAATGTTATAACTTCAATTCATGTTACAACCAAAATTAACGTCACAATCCTCTTTTAAGTTTATATTTATTGTACTGTAATAATGTTAATTACTGATATAAACATGAAATAATTGTCAAATAACTCCTACGCCAAGCTCAAGAGCTAGCACTCTTCATTGGAGTAGAAATTCAACAACATATGTTTTACACTATTACTTATTATTACCTAATTTTATGTACAATGTAACAATGTTATAAGTTAAACAATAAAAAATAAAAATAAAAAAATAAAAAAATGCCCTTTAGGAACGTTCGACCAACTAACCGGTCATGCACAGGTAGGTAGGTGCTTACTTACCAAATACCCCAAATTGGGGAAGCCATAGTCCCACAGGCTCCAGGCAGCTTAGAGTCTTGTGCGATAATCACATAAAAATTTCTGGCCCTGCACGTGTGGCTTATTCTGGTACCCTTTGGCCTTTAGGTATTTGAGTCTCGCTGGCTATTCCGTGAATCTGTGGGCGGCTTTACAAAGCGCAGAGCAAGGTAGAACAAGGGCAGCGAACTAGAGGCTAATCTAAAGCCAGACATGTGCGCCGATGACTTATTCAATTTAATAATTTTTTTTTTTTTGGTAAACTAATGTTTAAGAAAAGATTTTTTATGCATAGCACAAAGGGTAACAATTATTTTACTAGCAATAATTATTCGCCTGAAACACTCATCCACATGTCCCGTTGGCGTCATGTATCTCTGATTAGGAGATTTTTCAATGTGGATGGGTGTTTCAGGCGAATAATTATTGCTAGTAAAATAATTATTCAATTTAACGTTGATTCACTTTCATGTTCCTACCTTTAGATTAAGGTTTGGTAGTAGTTATGTATTATTGTGACAATTATACATCGGTTTCAGGCTACAATTCTGTTATAAATAGATTACACACCATTGGTAACACTCATGCTATGTTAGCTGGTATTTTTAAAATGCCTCTATTGAAGTATAAAACTGTACTAATGAAACATTTTAGCAGCGCATATTTTAACGAGGTCACTGCATAACAGGTTTTTTTATTTTTTTCTTCTTCATTTTATTTATTACTTTGTACTATGTATTTTAATTTTTCCTTTGTCTTGTTTACTTATATAATCTTACCGGTTTTTATTTTATAATTTTCATTTTCTTTCTTTTTTGTATATTGTACTAAGACTGTAAATAACTACCCTGTATGTACATGGCACTTGTGCCTTTAATTCTAATTAAAAACAAAAAATGATAAAAAAATCCACACTCCGTCACTGTCATTGGCATTGTTTCTCGTGTTCAACAGCTGTTATTAGCAAGTGTGTCAAAAAGCGTCTTCGCTCTTTCATACACACTCAATAATAATAGTTAAAAATGAGACTAATGGTGCCATGCCATTTCGTTGTGATTGTAAATGCTCGCCAATGTAGGTACGTACGTATAATTTTTTCAACGAAACTCGAATAAAATATTGCCAGGTGGGTTTTCAAACTTTGACAAAGGATAAAACAGTGGTGAAAATATGAATAGTAAATTTTTTATTAAAAAAAATGTTACTGGACAGCAAAGTGCCAATAACATTTTTTACTCCAAATGTGCTAAGGAATAGCTGGTTAAAGTTTGTCGGGTACGTGCCGATACACCCTGTATATTCAAATAAAATATTGACTAATTACGATACATGGCCCTTTAACATGTCCATGTAACCGTAAAAAATATGACAACATTGTTTGATTAATTTACTTAATAAGAAAATAAGTGTTGAGTTGTTCGATGGTGAAGTCAGTGACACTAGTATAATATGTACAGGGTTTTCCAATAAGAGTTGTTATTTTGATATTCAATCGTAAAAAATCAATGGTTTCGTTGTTTGTGTGGCACGTAGCGCCGTCTTGTTGAAAGCAAACGTTTTCCAGATCAATACCAATATAATTCCGGCCATAAAAAATCACTAATCATCTCTTGATAGCGCAATCCATTCACCGTAACTGTTGCTCCAGCCTCATTTTCGAAAAACTAAGGTCCAATGACTCCGCCGGACTCCCAAATAGTCACACGTTGAGGATAGAGAGGCTTTTTAACAATAACTCTTGGGTTTTCCGAGCCCCAGATGCGACAATTTTGCTTGTTGACGAAGCCACCGAGGTGGAAATGGGCCTCATCACTCAAGATGATTTGCATTTGATTCACTCAAGTGAATTTTAATAATTTCAATGCGTTGTTGAAGTGTGTATCGTTCCATTTTTATTAATGGCGTAGTTTCTACTTGTCAAATGTCAAAAAATTACAGCTTCAAAAGTAATATCTACCGAAATAGCAAGCTATTCAAAATATCACCTTTTATTGGAAAACCCTTTATTTATATATATATTTTACTGCCAGCCTCTACTATTATATTTTAAATTAATAATACAGAAAGCACCGTGTGGCCGCGCACAAGTCCTCTGGCACAATGCACGTAGGCGACGGTTTTCGTAGAATTTTCGACATTTACGTTGAATTTCCACAAATATCTTCACATTGCGCAAAGTACACAGTGAAGGTGGTATCTCTCTTTGTGTACATACAGAGACGGATTTGCAGTCTTGGCCGCCCTAGGCCCCAGATCATGTAGCCGCCCCTTTCTCAGTACCCATCTTATTGACCAGGAGTATTCAAACTTTTCAGTAAGTTCCTAGGGTCAAAACCGTTTTAATTTTCCTGCCATTATCATTCATGGTTCATGGGGTGAGATTTGTCCAGGTCTTGGCGGCGGATACGTCTGCCCAACTGCTGCGTGGCGGGCCGGATCGAGAGAGACTGGGTGAGGGAGACCTTTTGACCTTTCCAGCCGGACTATCTTGACCCATCGCCTTGCACCGCAGTTGGAGGGATGTATTCATACGTATGTCACTCCTGGACACACTAATCCCCAGATTCCTACCCACCCCTCATACATTTTCCTTTTCAGAACTTCCTATCCTTCCCTTCCTTAAAAAGACCCTCCACACAGCATCACCTAAGATGACATAGGTCGTGAAGGAAAATATTTTCCTCAAAGCCTCCTGTGTGGAATTAATGTAAAAAAATACGCTTGCTAAATTCGCTAGTTCAATTACTGTATAATTGTCGATTGTCGCAGGCCGGATTAATGACATTGGCGGGCCGTTGTTTGGAGACCCCTGATATAGACTATAGACTACATAATGAATTTACTTTATTGACAACTTTTATTGAAATCGATTAAAAAATTTAGTTAACTATAATAGCTGCTAGTTTGTAATACTTTCTAAGGTTTCAAGAATTTGAATAAAACATTTAAAACAGTTTGTACTGTACGCATACTGACCACTGCCGGCACTGACTGCTGTCGCTTGTCGCGAGCGGGTGCGTATTTCCAATCCCTACGCGGGTTTGTTCCTCTGGAACGATTTCTGTCGAAAAATGGACAACGGACCACTTTTATTTTTCTGCGATTGATTTCGGTCCAAAAATGGACCACATTTCCTACCATTCGTAAAACATTTATTGTAATTATTTAAAACATTTTCTTGGCCAGCCGTTTATTTTAACACGGAGCAATTGCAAATTGCAATGCTTTATCTATTTTGACCATAGATGTCACAAATCCGAACTCCGTAGGCTACTTTAGAACAATGCTAAAAAGAAATAAAAATCCTTTGCCTCTTAATCCTATTCCTACGTTCCTCCACCCCCCCCCCCCTTTTTCATAGATTTTAACTAAAAATATATATATTTTTATTTTTTAAAGAAAATACCTTTATAATGTCACACTTTATTTTTCACTATCATCAGTGGAAAGTTCATAATTGGCATAAATAACATCTTATTATTGTATTATTTTATAATCTCTGATTTATTTATTTATTATAGCTTTTGTAAGGTGATGAAGAGCGTGTTCACACAGAGCTATAATATGCGTGGGATGGCGTATTTCGGCATATCGCTCGCCGTACATTCCAAATTGGAAAGTATGGCGAGCGATATGCTGAAATACGCCATCCCACGCATATTATAGCTCTGTGTGTGAACACGCTATTATGCATAACAATACCTAACGCGGTTCAGTCACTAGCGCAACTGAATCACGGTAGGGATTGGAAATACGCGAGCGGGCGAGCGACGGAGCATGATAGGTGTGGCGAGGGCGGCTGCAGGGCGTGGGGGCCCGCTGTGTGCTGTGTGTGAACACGCTCTTGCATATCGCTATATCGTACGTAAATATTTAGGTACTTAGGAAGTAATTTCTTGTTATCATCTGTGACTTTTATGTCAAGATTGGCCGCCCCTAATATCTGGCCGCCCTAGGCCCGGGCCTACATAGGCCTAAGGGCAAATCCGCCTCTGTGTACATATACGTATATCTCCGATTCAAAGGAGCCTTCTTCAGGGCCAATAGAATACTTATTGCCACTATCCTACTGATGTACTGATTGCCCGGAATTCCATGGAACAACAAGCATTCCAGGTTAACAGAAACCTTTATGTTGGTCTCTCTTCACGAATTTTACAAACCAAACCTTTTTTTAATACTCGCGTTTTAACGGCCCCATTCATGTAATATTGTTGCGTAATAAATGTATGATATCGAAGATTTAAGCCACGTATCGCCGAAAATCTGAAATACAGTTCTAACACCATATTACATTGCGTTAAAGAAGAACACAAGAAATGCGATGTGGGCGTGTTTCATGGCTCAAAAGTCTAACCATTCTTTGCTTAATTTTTTTACTTTTTATTATCTTTAAGAAATTTTCATTTGGATCGAATAGAATTGGAATATGTGGCAGTGAAAGAAAGAGAGACACAGAAAGACAGAGCGCGTGCTAAATGGGCCAGTACCACTGAATAGATAATACACACTAGAAATGCCTTCCGTATAGATTTGAATGGTAACTGAAGTCGCCACTGACCTTTTGGTTTCGTGTGGGTTCCGATCTGTTCAATCCGCCCCCGTAATTAACATGTTGAAAGACATTTGATTGAATAATTAATTAGGTTTATCAAAGGGAAGAAGATAGCACTATTATTCATTGCTTAGATAGGTATCGACGACATCTACCTACGGTGCTAACTTATATTATTAATCTACGGAAAATCGTGTACAGTATGACAATGATATCTTTGTAGGCGGCCAGAAGCAAGGTTCTTATAAACATATTTTCTTCAAAACTTGGGCAAGAAGAGGAAATAATGACGCCATGTTTTTTTTGTTATTTGGCTGTCAAAATATTTTCATATAGGTTTGTTTTGATTTTAATGACATAACCCATACAAATAGGAAAAAACCCATGAAAAGAGATGCGCGAAATATTTTTTTCAATTTTTAGGATATAATACCGGGAAAGGAACAAAGCAACGGCAAGCGGTATTTCGCGCCGTTTGCGGTTGCTTGGTACCTTTTCGTTAAGGCGACACAATACCCTGATAACGGGGATTTGCCCCGACGCTCACATTTTAATTATTTCTGATGAGCTTATTACTAAAATCTTAAATGTTTCTAGAGGGATTCGAAGGGATGCAAGTTATTTATATTTAAGATTAATAAAAACAGGACCTTACAATTAAATATATTATGTAAAACGATAAGTACATTTTATTAAATGTAAAATGTTGTAAGATAAGCGGCAAGTACCAGATTTTATTTTTCTAGACGATGAATTAGTAACTTCCCGACGACTCCCTCACAAAAGATTAGAGATTTTATTAATGTATTCATAAGAATTAATTAAAATAAAAACACTCGCGAAAATCCAATTTCTGGCCAGATACACGAAAAACGACCGCCAGTACTTCAAAACTCTCTATTGTGCGTAGTATATTTGTGTGCGGGTTGACAAGGAGTTACTACGTATTGATTCAGACGCCGCGAAAGTTCCGGCCTGTAAGGTTGTGTTACCCGGCCCGTCGCTTCGGTCATTTCTTTTACGTATTTTTTTATTTAATCAAACGATTACTTTGAAATCTATTAGTGAAATTTTCTGTTTTTTATAATTTAACTTCTTCCTCAAGTGAGTAAAGGTTTTTTATATAAATAATAAATATAAATATAAATAATAACCAATACAAAAGAATACATTGTTAAATGCGTAAATGTGTAGGCACTTGAGAAAAAAGATGACACTAAAGTATTGTCGTTATGTTATTATATATCATTTCTAGCCCAAGTAGACTTTTTTACTATTAATCTTTTTTTCACGCGACGCGGCTGTCTGTCCGGTTGTCACAACCAGCGGCACAGAATGTTATAGAGTGCCCCTTCACTAGAATCGTTTTCCTAGTTTTATTTATTTACGCCCTACTGGGCTTTTACATTAATTTCTAATTATACAGTCATGTTAGTTGTAACAATGGAATATCTAATAAATTATGGTAAAATAAAAGGAGTTTTTTTACTAAGGAGTGGTATTCTCTTATATTTCAATAAAGTGTTTGTGAAGAGTTCGTTTCATTACTAATACTCCAGGGCAATTACCGATTCGCGATCGTAATTATTCCGGTAGTCCCAATTTTTTTATATGTTTTATAAACTGGTCCCCTGATGTAAAATCTGAGTTTCCGACCTTGGCACACCTGTGCTCGCGCCGCCATTTTGAAAAAAACCGGCCGAAATCGCTCCAAAATCTAGTTTTTCCAAAATATCTCATTCCCAATGCAAATTTCGGCTAAATTAGCTAAACAATTAAAGTAGAACATACAATTACTTACTACTTTTGTGCAAACAATTTTCTTCAATCTCTAATAGGTACCGAGGTAGAAAGTCGTAAAGGTGCGTATATTTTTGAAAAAAACAAGTTTTTTGCGCGACTAGCTTTTGTTTTTTGTAAATATCTCGTTTCCAGTACAATTTTGTGAAAAAATTATTGATACTAATTTTGTAGAAAATAAAATTTCATAAAATAAATAGGTATTTAATTTATGTGTTTTAACTCTAATATGTATCCAAGCTCTTATCCACCAAAACCAGTTAAATTACCCAACAACAAATTTTTGAAATTCGAAAGTTTTTTTCCATAAAACAAAAACTCTACATCGAAAGTTTTTCTCCATACAGACAATTAGACATATGTCACCTATAAAGTACCTAAAGTCATTCGAATATTAAAAAGAGTCATTAATCTTTTAAGTTTAGATTGTTAGATCATTTGTTGTAGATAGAATTGTGCAATTATCTCCCCAAGTTACTGCACTTACTTACGTTGAAATGATTTTCAAATTTAAGGTAAAATTGAACCAATTTATAATAAATCTCTTGGCTAATATATACTTACGTTTCAGTTAAATATGGGAAAACAGAAGACAAAAGGAGTTTTATCCCGAACAAAATTACGGCACCAAGGAAAATGTTTAACGGAATGGAGAAGGTACTACTTAAATACACACATAAAAATAGATCTTTGGGATACGTTTTTTACAGAACATAATTGTACAATGTCAGCTTAAATAATTTTATATATGTAGATATATACATATATACGCAGTCGATAAACTTCTGAGCATATTGAATTTGGAATATAAGAAGTAAATTAATTTTGATTTCCGGTGACATATTTTTATTTTTACCGAAATGCATTTTTTACACCAAATAAGCTCAGGAATTGTTGGTGAAAGTTTGTCGGGCATGTCTTAATACATCTCTAAATAATTAGGGAATAGAGACAGTATAAATAATTAACAATATTTCTCATTTTAGGAAAAATTCCGCAAGACTTCATCCAGATAATATTGCAAATAATAAAGAAAATACGAGTATTGTGTTAAACACTATACCGACACTCAACATGGTAATTTTTTCACAATTTCTGTAAATATAAAGTAAATAATATTAATTTTATATGATTAAATAAGCGCTCTAAAAAAATTAACAAAAACTGACATTATTTTTCAGCACGGACCAGAGATGAATGAACCTGAAAAGTTTTCACTATTTGCTGGCTCTAGTTCTTATGACACTAACGTGCATGCCGTTTCCAGCCCCTTATAGCTAGGTCTGACGCAGGCATGACGATTGTTGTCAACTGATATGTTCTTACAACAATAATTGTTGAAGAAAAATAAAATTAAGGAATGAAATTTAAAACACTTTACCTCTGTTTCAATTTTTGGCCTGGTTTTGGTGGATTAGAGCTTGGATACGTATTAGAATTAAAACACATAAATTATATACCTATTTATTTTATGAAATTTTATTTTCTACAAAATTAGTATCAATAATTTTTACACAAAATTGTACTGGAAACGAGATATTTACAAAAAATCAAAGATAGTCGCGCAAAAAACTTGTTTTTTTCAAAAATATACGCACCTTTACGACTTTCTACCTCGGTACCTATTAGAGATTGAAGAAAATTGTTTTCACAAAAGTTGTAGGTAATTTTATGTTTTACTTTAATTATCTAGCTAATTTAGCCAAAATTTGCATTGAGAATGAGATATTTTGGAAAAACTAGATTTTGGCGCGATTACAGCCGTTTTTTTTTTAAATGGTGGCGCGAGCACAGGTGCGCCATGGTCGGAAATTCAGATTATACATCATGGGATCAGTTTATAAAACATATAAAAAAATTGGGACTACCGGAATAATTACGATCGCAACCCCCTTTTTGGCGCTATGTGTACTGGCCTATAATACGGAATCCCCAAATATATCGACAACATTCTCACATTTATAACCCAGATAACATGTATGTACGTTTATAATCAACAAATCAATACAAAAACCGACCAATATCATATAACAACAAAGGCAAAGGCATATGGCAACAAAGAAAAAAAGAACAGGTATCCGCTAGTAAGCAGGGTGAAAAAAATCAAAGGCAGAATAAAGAACACAGAAAAAATGTGCAATTAATGCTTGCTTCTAGACTCTATCTATATTACAGCAGGCAATTTATACACTTGTATATACCCGTCTATACGTACTTATACGCTCGTGTGTATAATTCCAAAATTTGATTGAAAAGTGAATTAACATAATGTTTCTAATATTGTTTTTATTTAATCACGAAAATACTTAATATATCAATAATCCTATGCCGAAAGGACCGATTTCACCGGAGAAAAATTCTGATTTAAACATATAATTTTATTATGAACGTATTGAAGTCGTAAAAAATTTTCAAATACATATTTCCCATACATATTGTTTTCAATTATATATCCGTAATAGAAATTTTAAACCGTTAAATATTTATGTTATAAACAGAAAGCCTACCTCAAACATTAACGAATTCTTAATGTATCATGAATCTATTTTAAATAACTGTATAGATGATACCCTTATCTTTGGTGATTTCAACATTGACATTCTTCAAAAAAATAATACATCTCTTAAATACATCAACACGCTAGACTCATACAACTGTTTCATATGTAACACATCCTATCCTACACGAGTAACAGATACCTCTACTTCTCTAATAGACCATATCATCTCAAACAGACAAAATATTTCCTCAACTACTGCAAATATAGATGCCTACCTAAGTGATCATAACATTTTGATATTAGATTACCAAAACAGCTTGAAACATCACACTAATAATAGAATACATTCTTTTTCAAACAACACCAAAACCGATAAAAACATGTTAAAAACATATGTAGAATCCCACAACTTTCCACACGAAACCACCAGTAATGCCAATGAAATCTATAATAATTTTAATGAATACATCAAAACAGCAATAAAATCATCCCAACATAAATCTGAGTTACGCATAGGAGACCAACGGAGGGGTAATACTCCATGGTTTGATGCAAAATTAAATGCACTTATCAAACAGCGCAACAATGCGTTTAAAATCTGGAAAAAAAATCAGCAAAGTGATATATTCACAGCACTGAGAAATAAAACAAGAAATCAAGTTACCAACTATAGAAGATATGCTAAAACCAAATACTACACGACTATATTTAAAGAAAACCTGCGTAATCCGCGACAGACATGGAAAATAATAAATGCAATTCTAACAAATAGCTCGACACCCCAGAAAGATGAAATTGAATGTCTTCTCATTAAGAATGAAGAAATAACATGCCCAACACAGATAGCTTCAACTTTTAACAACTTCTTTATATCAGTTGGGGAAAACTTAGCAGCTACAATTGCATCATATCCAGATGATTCTATCACTATAAACACGGATCAAAAAGCAATCCAGTCCTTATACATGGCCAAAACAAATAAAACAGAAGTTCTCAGTATCATCTCTCAACTAAAGTCTAATGCATCTCCAGGTTTAGATGGAATTACACCAGTGTACCTGAACTTTCGCAAAGATATATTAGCTGACCACCTTGTTTTTCTTATTAATCAATCCCTGAATAGTGGAATCTTCCCAGATCAACTAAAGATAGCAAAAATAATTCCGATTTACAAAGATGATTGCAAAAAAAATCCTTCTAATTACCGTCCTATATCCATCCTCTTTGTCGTCTCTAAAGTTTTTGAAAAGGTTATTAAGCTTAGGCTCACTAAATATCTCCTATCAAACAATTTACTCGCATCCCAACAGTATGGATTCAGAAACCAATCTAACACAAAATGTGCTGCCTTCGATTTTGTATACGCCCTCCAAAAGCATATAGACCAGGGTAAGCATGCTGCAGGCTTATTTATAGATTTAAAAAAGGCTTTCGATACGGTTGACCATGGGATACTACTAAAGAAGCTAGAACACCTAGGCATAGTAGGCACTCCCCTGAAGTTACTGTGTAGCTACCTCTCTAACCGACACTCTCAGACCTTTGTTGGAAAGGGGACAAGCAGCATGGGAACGATAAAATGTGGCGTGCCTCAGGGCTCCGTACTTGGACCATTACTATTTTTAATATATATAAATGATATTGCTAAATGGGGACTTAAGGGTACAATACAACTCTATGCAGATGATACAGTGATTCTTTATCACAATAATGATTTAAACGAACTTGAAAAGGAAATGGAAAGTGATGTAGCTTGCCTGGCAAACTGGCTGCGATTAAACAAACTTAGCCTAAACATAAAAAAACACATTACATACTGTTTGCAAATAAAAAAATGTATGTCTTAATATAAGTCTTGATAATAACCGCCTTGAAAGGGCTGATGTTACAAAATATCTTGGCCTTTTCATTGATTCACAACTCACATGGAATCACCAATTTAAACATGTTCTATCCAAAATTACTCATATAACTGGTGTTTTATATAGACTTCGCGGGTTACTTCCTCCCTCTCTATTAAAATCGATTTACCATGCTATGATTCACTCACATCTAATATATCTCGCCGGAATCTGGGGATTTGCTACAAAAAAAATGATTTCAGAAGTCCAAGTCGTCCAAAATAGAGCCCTGCGAAATATTTTCAGTTTACCTTGGGACACACATGTCAAAGACATCTACAGAAACACCCAAATACTTCATTTTAATACCATTCCCACTTTTGAAATAACGAAAACTATATTAAAAGTAATTCAACACTCGGCACATTCCAACACTACACTCTATTACAATTACGACGTACACCAACACAACACAAGAAATCACAACAAACTACATATACCAAAAATCAAATCAACAAAATATGGACTAAGATCCCTGGAATACATAGCTCACACAAAATATAATCAACTACCCAACGAGATCAAATGTGCAAGTCAATGTAAAAAGACCCAAACTAACATGCTCAAACTTCATCTTATTAATGACTATCTGAAATAATAATGTTGTGTATGTCCCATCATATGTCCATTTAATACATACAGCTATATGTTTCATGTAATGCGTATCATTCCCGCAATGAGTTTATTAACTCCTGGGAGTACAATGCTTTATATAATATACTATATTCTGTATTGTATACTTTTAATAAAAAAAATTAAAAAAAAAAAAAAAATGACGTAAATAAAGTAAAAGTTTTGTTTACACAGGAAGAGAAGAAACCCGTTATTCTGGAAGGAAGGAGAATAGAAGACATATTTTTTCTTTAACTGTATTAAATAGAATTTCGCAGCACGACTCTTTTTATGATTGTAATTATCTAACTTAGAGATAGTTGAGCGTATACTTCGAGATGACAAGTTCTGGGAAGAAAAAATGCTTATTAAATTAACTAATTTTTAAATGGATTGCATTCTTGTCGAGCTTATCGATCCTGGAGTCACAAGGTCTATGAATGTTCGTGATCCTCCACATATCTTAGATATTGTATGTAAAGAACGTCAATTTGGAAATCGTCGTTTAGATTTCGACGAAATGCTATTTATTGAATAATTATTTTCGTTTTTTATATAAAATTATTTTTACTATTTCTAACTTATATTATAATAAATGATGGCCTTTATACAAAAAAAGTTGCATCTTATGCTTTTTACATTACATAATTATTTGTTTTATGTAACTTTTTGTAAACGATAATAATAAATATTGAAAATGACTGATATTTTATTTATCTTGTCAATATATTCAGATATAATTATGATCAGATATTATGAAAATGATTCGTGATTGAATACCGTATTGCTTTGACATCTGTCAATGAAGAACACGTCGGTTACGAGTCATAAGTTACTGCCTACCGTCTAGCAGTATGGTTACAGAAATCTGATAAGAATCATAAAATCATGAGCTCCTTCTGCAATAGGTAACGTTTCTATCGAAATTTGCCTAAAACATGCACATTCAACTTAATATTACTATTCACATAGTTTGAAAGACGCCCATTATTAAGCATTTCATGTTCAAACCTTACTCATGGGTACCATCTAGTGGATTTCATCGCTGCTCTGACTTCGAACTGTTCGTGGTGTCGGGTGTTCCCCATTGCAACGTACTTCATTCATCTGCACCCCGAAATATTATAATATTTAATTCGAGCGGAGCGCGTGTGAAACTAATTTGCTTCGCCCACTTAAATCGCGTTCACGCCCATAACTGATATTTTTTTAGGATCTTATTTCGTCTTAATTCGCGGCTTGGCTCGCGGAAATTTTGTCCTGTTTATACGCACCCTAAGAACTTCCAAAACGTAAGTCCCGGTTATTTCAATATTAAGCCACTGCTGCATGGCGGAAAATAATTATCTACCCATGAAAAGTTTTTATTATATTTTTGTTGTTTGTTTTTGGGGTGTTATGCCGTGTTGCGCTAACTCCTTCTTTAGCCGACGTTTCGGACAGCGTTGCAGTGTCCATCATCAGGGCAGATCCGGTAGATCCGAAGATGTGAAGGAGTTAGCGCAACACGGCATAACACCCCAAAAACAAACAACAAAAATGCTTTTGGCCGTGAGAATCTAAAAAGTTTTTATTATATTTTTAAGTGATAATATATTACAATACAGTTAAAAGGATTTTTTTTTGTGTAAATATTTTTTGTTTTGGGGAGGCTATGCTATTTTCAGCTACAACAACATCAATAATGTCGTATTTTTCAATCTTACCACTCTAGCTCACGAAAAGTCTACGGCCCATGAGGTACATCATATTTATTATTCCATATAGTGCATGATTAATCTATTTAGAATGTATTATATTACATAGATAAAATATGCTTGTCCAAGCAGAAATTCAAACCGCGACCTCCGGATTTGTAGTCGAGAGCCTTACAACTTGACCACGGAGGCCGTCAATATTTTAAAATCTTATTTTCGAAAATATTAACCGAAAATTGCGAAATTCGTGTTATTTTCGTGAAAATGGCAAATTCGCATTTTTCATGTACCTTTATATGTTATTATTAAAGAAATTGATAGTTTTCTCAAGTGCTTTTTTCTTCTTCTTATGGCCCGAGACATTATATTGTTACAAAGGGATGCTGAGATATTTCATAGAATCCTCGTCGCAGCTGTGAAATGATTTGCCGGCCTCTGTGTTTCCTCCCTCCTACAATGTGGGTCTCCTCAAGATCCAGGTTCACCCCTTCCTTTTCTCAAAAATACCGACCACACAGCATCCCCAAAGACGACATAGGCCTTGACTCTTTAGGGAAATTATTTCCCTGTGTGGAGTATATTTTATTTTGAATGTCAAGTGTGCAAAATTTAATCAAGGAATATCATAATTATGCTTTAAGGGGTGGGAAAAAGGGATATGGGTGGTTTTTAAAAACTTTTGTCAAGTATGCAAAATTTGATCAATATCAAAATAAAACTGTAGATTTATTCTTCTTTATTATTTATACATGGTGTCCGGAAACTCGTAGTACAAGCGGGAAACTGGTGAATCTACATCACATTTGGAGTCGATTTTGCAGTATAATTTTTTTTGATTTGAGCTTTCGTTTTCGAGTAAATCGAGTCAGAAGTTGATTTTTTTTTTGATCAAATTCTTATAAATTATTACTAAAGATCAAAGTACCCAACTATTTAAAACTATTTAAAAGTAAAACAAATAAAGAAACCCGGATTTAAAGCATTATTTTGAAATCACCCTTCATTTAATCCGGTGTAATCATAAAATATTTCTGCTCTGCAGGGTTGTTGTTTGTTTTGTCTGTTGTTTTGAATTCTGCTGTTTTCAATTGAATTTGTTTTGAACATCTGTTGTTTTGAATTGCATACCTATCTCTGACATATTCGCAAAATAAAAAATTTTAACCCTGAAATAGCCGAAAAATATATATATATATATTTTTTTTTTTGATGAAAATGCTCAAATCAAAAAACTTTATATTTATTTGGGTTCCCCATGTGGTGTAGATTCTCCAGTTTCCCGCTTGTACTACGAGTTTCCGGACACCGTGTATAAATAGATATTGCACTAAAATCAAACGGAGGGAGAAGGAATCCAAAGACAAATGAAATAATTGAGTAGGTACTTACAAACTTGAGATAAATTTATTAGATTTTTACATAACTTACAGTTATATAACATGAGTTGCATATCATAATACAAGGTGGCGTAAAAGTCATCAACCCATCAGATGATGTTCTCATTTTTGCAAAGTTGAATTTCATTGTGAATTTGAGATTTGTGAAGTAAACAAAATACACATCTACAAACCATGGATCGCTATACTCATCAAGGATGCGGAGTAATTGCTAACCGAAAAACCTTTCAAAAGTGATATGTACAAAGTTATGAGAAGCGATGAAACAAAAACCAAGTTAAATAGGTTAGTTTTTTCATCGCTTTTAATGACTTTATATCACTTTTTAAAGGTGTGTTGAGTTTTCATGGAATGGGAGTAATTATTGAGTTATAATAATACTTTTTAATTACCAACGAAATTACTGTCTTACGAAATTGAGTGAGGACTTTTCGGCCTTTTGTATTTACTTGTATAAGATTTATAAAGGATAGAACAAACCAATCAGATCTTTATACCTTATTAAAATATTATATTCATATTAATATTTATGTACAAATAACTAATTTCTTCGATAGGTAAAAGATTTATAAATTACACAATTTGTGTAAAAACATATTTGTAATAATAAACAAATTATTTAGATAACAAAACATTATGTGTTCGTAAATTTATATAGAATTTTTATTGCATTTTAGATATGATTTTATTCATTAAAATTAATTATAAAACAACTTAATCATTGAAGAAAAACATAATATAATTCTAAATGAAATATGTAACAGAACAAGACGAAGAAAATAAAAAGTCACAGCAGAGGATCGAACCCAGGACTTCTGCTTACCGAGACAACTCCTGCTTACTCTGACTACTGAGGTGTTGATACCTATATAAATAATGTCAGTTAATTTTCGAAAGAGCTGTACATCTAAATATATTATATTATTGTTTTAATATCACTTATAATAGTAAAGTGAAAAAAATATTCAACTGAGAAAACTAACGATGATTACACTGTAGGGTAAACATAAAAGAATTCATAGTCTGCTCTTTCATAGATGACGCTCATTTAATCATTTTACTTAAATACACATTTTGCAAGTCATGCTTTTAAGACAAATTATTTGTTTCGTCCGTATAAAAAGAATTTATTCATAATTATTCACATTGTGTATGTACGGGGGCAACCAAATAATTTGTCTTAACACACTTATTAGGCCGGGAAAGGTAGTTCTACCCGTACGGTCGATTGATGCTTAACAGCCGGAAGGGTAGTTCTACCTTTTGCGCCGGACTCATTTCAATGGCAGAAAAGATAGAATTATTCAATGTTTTTATATGAATATTATATATAAATCTCTTTCTAAAGGTCCCAACTATGAATAAAATTATCGAATCATAATGCAAGTCTTCTTTTATATTTATCTTCGTGCCTTTCGTTTACATCGGTATTTCAACAAAAGGATAGTATATTATTTAGATAACATTTTTTTACTGTAATAATTCAATTCCTGGAATGAGGGTTTTTTACGACCGTGAAACCCGATTCGAATCTCTATCTCTGTTCCGCACCCACTGAACTCTTATGTGCAAGCAAGTGAGAGATGTCGGGCGTATTTAAAGAAAGCAGGTATGGGTAAATACCCATAGGCGGACCGTAATAAACACATTACAAGGTTAATTGTGTTGCATTTCAAATAATATTCGATTTTCATTAAATATTTATATACATATATGTATAGCGATTTAAAAAAATGTAAGAAATTCGCGCAGGAACTTTATTTTCATCCGGAGACAGCGTAGCGCCAACGCAAAAATTACCCGCCAGAAAAGTGTTAATATTTTAAAACATAACTTGCACAAAGGGTATTTGCGTAAAATAATTAAATTAACACCGTCTATGAATGCATAGATTATAATTTATTTTACGTTTAACCTTAATTCTATTTTTACCCAGGGATACTTTCCATAGAACACTGTGAAAAAAAATGGGAGATAGTTTTATAAAAATCTATCCAGGATGTTAAATAATAAACAAAAAATTGTTTATTACAACACAATTTTTAAGTAGTGTTTTGTTGCACAGGGATGAGAAAAATCTAGGATTCTTATAAGAATGTATTTGGGCATTTCCGCCAAAGTTTGTACATTGCGTTTTTGACATGTCCCAAGATTTTGATGGCTTTTTCATAGTTATATTTTGCATATAACTGTCAAACCTTTGTATATTTATAATTAATTATTTAGGTAAAAAATTAGTGTTTTTTACCATGTCCCATTTGTACATTCAATGAAACAAAGTCAGATATTTCGTTAATTTTAGTTAAAAATTAATTTTAGAAGTGTAAGATTAATTTGGTGGTTTTTCAATAGTTTACATTTTCCAAAAATATACGTATTTTGACCAACATTGAAAAAATCACTTTTCTGGTGTAGAATCAGTTAGCTCCATTCCATGACTATATTTATATTTTATTATCGCCCTTTTCAGGAGCTTTAACATAGAAATATTTTTTTAAATTATATATTACTAGTGCACAGGTTTTTAAATTATTATTTTTTTACATAACTGAACTGCCTCAGTAACAAAATTTTGTATTTATTAAGTGATATATTGAAAATATCTAGTGAAGAATCCACATTATAACCCCCCATTAGTATTCTGGGTAGTGAGAAGAATATTTTATGGGAGATAGTCCCACAATATTTGAACTGAAAAATAAATCATGACGGAATAATTTGATACCGGTGAAAACTTAAAAATAAGTAACGGAATGGAAAGCATAAAAAAGGATAAAAACGTGTACAAGCTTTGGCGAAAATGACCGTATTGCCATTATGCTTGTTTTACTGTGTTACATCAAAATCGTGTAAACACAGAATCGACTGAAAATTACTTAAAAATTAACTAGGTACCTAACAATATAGATACAAATTTATACAAGGTTAACTTACATTATACAATACATAATAACATTTATATTATATTATTGACTTAGGAACTCTAAGTAAGTGAGATATTTTAATACATTATGACGCGGTAGTACATAAATATTATGATTTTTCAGTATCGGCCTTGAACTTGAGTGGGTTGGACACCCTGAAGATGCTGGGCAGCATGGCGGCCAGGGTGGAAAACACCTCTTCAGAGATACCCTCGGGCACCAGGAACTGGATGTTCTTCAGCTCGGAGCCGCCCCAGGAAGCCATCTCGATCATGAAGCCCTTGACGCACTTCAGCACCAGCTCGGCTCGCTTGGCACACCAGGCAACTGTCATTTCCTGAAAGAATAACAGGTTAATTTGATAATGCCACTAATTACATTAAATTCAGTATCCAGTTACAAGAAATGATTCTGGTTATTACAACATTTGTGCATATACTCCTAATAGAAGATAATCCCCAATGACATCAGAAAAGATAGACGTGCCCTAATGCAAAATCTGAGTATCATTTCGAAGAGCTGGAGGCAAACCGTGTGAAAACTTTTTGCCACCAGGAGGGTTCAGGCATATCTTAAATAAACTACGACATCATTCGTACATTGACTGCCGGCAAGCACATTGAAATAACAGGACCCTTCGCAGAAACGTAAAGTTTGCAAGTGCAAGTAAGGTAACGGTTTGCAGCGCAGTTCATTATGGGACTTTTCTGCACGGGGTCTGAATGTTAGTTCTAAACAGACGGTCAGCAGTTCACTCATCGTTCATGTGTTTGTTTACTTAATTATTGTTAACTACTTAACCTCTCAGACAAAGATTTTTATTTACTATGTGTTCCTTTGTGAACTGTCAAAACGTGATAATTTTTGTGTTATTTACGAGTTTTGCTAAAAGCTTCATAACTCACGTTTTGGGAAACGTAGCCTCATTCTAAAAAATGTTTTGGTAAGATTATGAAATCCACTATCGCATTGTGTTGTTATACGTAAATATTTGCGTTTCTAAATATACATTTTATGAAAACGTCAAAAATATGTAAAAATCGCTTACCATTATTTCAAAGCCGTGAAAAATGTACTTTTTTTTGAGTATCATAAAGAAATAACACTTTATATATTGAAGAAATATAATTAAAAACTATTAGTCACCTCAAAATATTAACCGTCCAAACTAAAATATTTTTAATAAATTATTTAAAAACGCAATAAATTATGAACGAACAAGATGACAGATCCAATCGGCTTAGATAATGCACCTCTACGTTCCATAGATATTCTTGAATACAGACGCGTAGCGTTATTCATTATCGATACTCTGTTTTTTAAATCATTGCAATCCGTATACTAGTGATGGAAATAAATCGATTTTTGTAAAATCTCGCGCGTTTACGTGAAAAGACGTTCTAATGTCTTGACCGCTATTATCATATTTACGTCTTTTGACATTCTAATGTTCTGAGTGGTTAAATATAAAATATTTGAAAAAATGTCAAACTAAATACTGTAACAAAATATTTGATTTTGGAAACAAGCTGAACTATTTTCAGCCGATTTGGGATTCGCAGTTATGGTTATTACACAGCGAGGAATTCCCATGCCATTGCAAAAAATACTACTTATTCGTAAGCAAATTTCATTTTCAAAGACTAAAATAGTGATACTACAATGCGAGTTGCCTGTAGACTGTCATATTCATTTATTGACAAATCACTGAGAGGGAAACACACACGCCACCTCCCCCTCCCCCTCATGGGCAGCTATGTGTCTTAGGCTACGTTTACACATACAAACTAAAGCATGAGCCAAGCCACGAATTATGGGAAAGGAACGAAGCAATCACAAAAAGCGCGAAACGCCGTTTGCGGTTGCTTCGTTCCTTTCACATAATTTGTGATTACGCAGCATTAGTTACTCTTTGATAATCCCTAAATTTTTCGTAAACTGATATCTAAAATTCGTGTAAGACTTTTGCGCTAGTAGACTCCAGTCAAACAATGAATTTGATTACCAATCTGTTCAAGAAAGAATTTCTACATTCAGTTGGTAATAATTCGCACAAATTCGTGAGCATCTCAAGTAGCCGAATTGCGCATATTCACTTGACAGACAGAAGAAATCGTTCAGGAGCTACCAGATTGTTGTATCGCGATTAATAGTTCTTGGTATCTGGTACTTGACGGCACCAAGCTAATTTAGAAACGCCAAAAACAATGTCGGTTTAACAAATTATTATAATTAAATACCGGCCCTGCGAGGATTAACGCTTCCAACACGGTTCACTTCTATGTACATAAACACACAATTCACCACAATTACACATCTGCCTTGATAATGGACACTGTGAGGCTGTCTGAAAAGTTGGCTAAAGAAGAAGGAAGCATAACATACCATAATAATCATGGTAAGACTGCTTAATTTCTGCATGGATGGCTGATATTGCAGTGAAACTATCATTTTGTATGGGATTCTAGTTTCATTATCCAGTGGGTTACTTTAAAAGATAAATATATTATGCAGCAATGTTAAAAAAAAACATGGTAATACAACAGCCTGATGGTTATCATAATATTGTCTAAGTTCTACTGCAAATATAACAATGCGTTAAAGTTGGTATTACCTCTGACATATCGTGCCTCAAGAGGACCGGCAATGTTAATGTGGTGACATCGTTTGAACACGCAGCCTTCAAAATATTCCTCAATCCAAGGATAGCCGGGTGGCGGGAATTTATATCTCCTGAAACAAGCAACAAAAGCAAGAATGTAGTATAAAATATAGTCTAAATTATGTATAGTATTATGGATACAGTAGAACCACGTTGATTCGAAATCCACGGGACATCAAATACAAAATAATGTTGAAAAAGAGTTCCTCGGCCACCTCTTGGTGGTTAAATTCGGGTAGTATCTTAGGAGTTATACGGCTTATTCCCATGTAAATCAAATTTTTGTAGCTGATTACCGCCACGGTCAGCCCTCAAGTTCAGTCATTTGAAGTAAATTCATAAAAATACAACATTTTTCTGTGGAAATCGAAAGTTAAATATGAGAAAATACAACATTTCAGTGTAAACCGATTTAAAAATACATTTTACGGCTTTTTACCGAAACGGCTTTCTGTCAGATTGAGATTTACGAAATTATATTAGATTTATTTTCGCAAAAATCTTATCTTTCGTATCACACAAACAAATTTTCGAGCTTGCGCAAAAATAAATTACGAATTAACAAATTTCGGACTAAAAAAATTTATTGGAATTTTTTTTTAATGAAAATTTAGAATTATGCATTTTTTGTAATTATTGGGGTTTGAATTAACAGCGTTCTACTGTAATAGGATATATGCATACCTGATCTGAGAGAAGACTCGTCAGCCATGAGGTGGAAGAGGATGTGAACCTCGGCCAGATTGGAATGTTTGGTGATGTAGCTGTCTCCGGTTTGAAGATATTTGCTGATCTCTCTGGTCCTCCGGTAGGACATGCCGTCAGGGTGGCCGTACTCAGACAAATTCCTCACGCGTTGGGAATTTCTCCGTGAAACCTGAGAATAACAAAACCTTCATTTTAATAACGTAATAAATTTTTGATTTTTACGGTGCTTTAAAAAATGACAGAGATATGCCTTAATTAGTTAAATAGTACACAACTAGTGCACCCTACTATTGAATTTGGCAACCGACTCTGGTCTGGAGATTACTTGGTAAAAAAACGCTTGACTCTGTGTAGAAACGGGCGGTCCTTTAGGTATTGCAATCTTTAGAGCACAGGCTTCAGGTGGGAATGTTGTCCTTGTTCTATATGTATTTCAATGAAAGATGCTCTGAGGACCTAGACCTATTGATACCTTCGGCACCGAGGCATAGTCGGGAAACACATCAATCATGCACCCAACAATGTACATGATCGACATTATTTGTCAACAGTTCGGCTGAGGAAAGATTTTCCGGCCCCATGTTTCATCCCTCTTACATGTTAACTCCTTTCGCTCCAAGACCCTCCACACAGCATCCCTAAAGCATACGAAAAATGAGTGAGGTTGGTAAATTCAACACATTTGTAAAAGTGTGTAACTAATTAGTGTAACAAAATATTCAATTTTGGAAACAAGCCTGAACTTTTGTTCACCAGATTTGGGATTTGTAGTTAAGTTTTTTACGAAGCCACCAATTTCCGCACCAGTAAAAAAGACTAGTAATTCGTTATCAGATTTCATTTTCATGCACTAAATGGTGATATTACAATGCGAGGTTATATAATATCAAATTCATTTATTGACAAATCACTGAAAGGGACAAGCCCACGCCAATCCCCCTGCTCCGCGCACATGGTTTGTTTCCCTCGCCCTTATGGGCAGCTCTGTCTCTTTTTTACCCTGTACTAACAAGGTGTTTAAAACGTATTTAACAATAACTAACAAATTGTATCCATTAATTTATCAATCAACAATAGAAGATTAGTTATGCAATGGTTAATGAGTGTTTAATGTATGCAAAATAATACATTATTAATTTGATTTTAGACTCAAACAGAATAAGTCGCTTTATGTCAATAACCCTACATTGTATGTAGTTATTAAGTACTGATTGACTGAGCGTAGTTGACAGTTTGGCATTTCATCTGTCTGATATAATAAAATTTGAAAGACTTTTATTTGAACACATTTCAAAAACAGTTTTTAGTTTTCGTTTATTTTCAGGATTTTATTGCAAAACGAAAATACACCTTCTGACAGAAAATGCCAGAGGCCTGAGGGTAAAATAAAAAAATATTACATAAAACATATGGTTTGATTAAGAAGGTGCCTAGGTATTTAAGCACCTACTTACAAATTTGACCATAAACTAAAAATATACTGTATTTCTTTTAACAATACTTTAAATGAAGGCTCAAACTAACCTTTCATTAAATTTAAAATTGTTACTGTAATTTTTAATTATAAGTACTGTTAGTTTGCGAGGAAATAACAAAATTTCCAAAAAAGTATATCATCATTTATCTCAAAACTAGCTATTTGGAGAAACAGCATATTGCCATAACACAGGTAAGCGGATATCATGCACATTCTATGGTTCATCTCTATGGTTAACTATAGTGCTAAGATCTGAAATTTCCGCGTCCCTTATAAACTAGCCGAAAAATTAATAGGAGTTGTTTAAAGCCACAATAAATAGATTTAAATTAAAGTTTAAACCTTCTACGTTTTGTGGGATCAAAAGTTTTAGTTAAGATCCCAAAGTGTGAGTGATTTTTGCGCAAAAACTAATTAAAGTAAAAAAATATTAAATGTCAAGTTGAGTGACTTTGTCTATGCAATAAAACAAATATTAAATAGTGATTGCCACCATCAATTTTTCATCAAGCATAATTAAAGAGGGGCATTTGTGAACTTACTAAAATAGTGATGTCTAGCACACGTAGCAAAACCCCAATAATTTCGGAAGATAAATTGAACATGGATAAGATTATTGAATACATTGATAAAAAATTTGAAACCCTGAAAAAAGATATATTTACAAAAATTGATTTACAAACTACAGAAACTACAAAAAGTATTGATTTTATCAGTGCTCAATACGATGAGATGTTAAAAAAAATTGAGGTCTCAAATAATTTAAATCGAGCGATTCAAACAGATTTTGAAAATATAAAAAAAGACCAAATGGAAAAAAATATGATTATTAAAAAACTTGAAATCCGACTTTCTGATTTGGAAACGTTATCAAAATCTAATAGTTTGGAAATAGCAGGAATTCCACAACAAAACCGCGAACAACCTGTGGAAATTGTTAAAAAAGTTGCTGCCGCAGCAGGAATCCACCTCTTACACACTGATATAACTGACGTCACGAGAGTCTCAGACAGACGAAATGAAGCCCCTCCTAAACTTCTTGTGACCTTTTCCGATAAAAGAAAAAGAGATTCCCTCCTTGATAAGAAAAAGGAAATAAATTATAATGAAATCAAGGATCTGGCGACATCTCGAATCTTCATCGGGGAAGAATTAAGCCCGTATCATAAAGAAATCCTATGGAAAACAAAACAATTATCAAAAGAAAAAAATTACCAATATGTATGGTACAAACAGGGTAAAGTTATGATACGCAAAAAACAAGATGATAAAATTATCTACATTAAGCACCTTGATGATATGGTGAAAATAATTTAGTGAATAATATGAACAACATTACTTAATCCACTTAATAATTTAAATTGAGAAAATGAATAACGCACTAACAACAAACATACCAAACATATTATCCATAAACAATAATTTTAACATAATGCACCAGAATATTAGAAGTATCAATAAAAACTTTGATGAACTACAAATATTGATGAAAAGCTTAAATTTAAAATGGGATATTATTATTCTTACTGAATGTTGGCTAACTGATAAATACTACCCCCTACAAATTGGGAATTATGTCCCTTACTCTACAATAATGAACAACACAAAAAATGATGGTGTCATCGTATATATTAAAGAAGATATAGAAGCTGATGTCAGAGAGATCTGTATCAATAATGCAAACTGTCTAAGTATATCAATCGGTAATGACACAACAATACTCGCAATTTATAGATCTCCTTCTACACAAAATCTAGAACCATTCCTCAACTCCTTATCTAATCAACTAAGTCTACTAAAAAGAACTAAAGATGTATTTATCATCGGTGATATAAATATTGATATTCTTGAAAATGGCCATCCAAAAAAATTTGATTATATGCAAACACTAGCATACCATGGATATAAAAGCCTAATTGATGAACCAACACGTGTATATAATGAAAGCAAAACTTGCATTGATCATATCTTTTGTAAAACTAATAGAAAAACTCAAGCCATTATTTGTACTACCACACTGACAGACCATTATACAATAATTCTATCTATTACAAAAAAAAATACATATGTAAACCAAAAAAAGAAATCACTCCTAACGAAATCTGAAACAAATTGGGAAAACGTCAAATGCGAGTTAACAGTGAATGACTGGACAAGCCTTCTGGAAAAAGATGATACTGATACTGCTTGGAGTTATTTTATAGAAGTTTTACAGAACATTATCCTATCAAACACCAAAACCATAGAAAAAAAGTTATCTCATAAAAATTTACACATTAAACCTTGGATTAGTCAGAATATTATAAACTCAATCAGAAAAAGAGATGAACTGCACAAAAAAGTCAAAAACAACCCTTATGATATCCTAACACTTCGATTCTACAAAAGATATCGTAATACATGTAAAAATGTAATACGTTATGCTAAAGAAACATTCTATAAAAACAAGATTGATGAATGTAATAATGATTCACGTAAACTCTGGCAGATCATAAATGAAATAACTAATGCTAAAGCCTCACATAATGACAATAGCATTAAGGAATTAAACATTGATGAGATTCCCACATCTTTTACAGAACACCCGGACAAACTTCTTGACTTTATAAACAACTATTTTTGCAATATAGGCTCAAACTTAGCAAATAAAATTAAACAAAATTCAATTAGTACTATCGAAAATACAGTGAGGATTGACGATGTAAATCAAGAAAACAGCCTCAATATTGTCAAGATAACAAGTGATGAAATAAGAAATATTATAGCCTCCCTAAATATAAATACTTCATCGGGAAATGAACTGATATCAAGCAAATCAATTAAATATCTACAAAATGAGTTAATCCACCCACTGACGTATCTTATAAATCTGTCAATATCAAATGGTATTTTTCCTGCTTGTCTTAAAATTGCTACGATCATTCCAATATATAAAAACGGTCCCAAAAATGATGTATCAAACTATCGACCAATTAGTATTTTAACTACACTATCAAAAATATTAGAAAAAGTTATAAAAAAACAAATGCTTACATTTTTGGATTCTAATAAAATATTATCATCTACGCAGTATGGTTTTAGGGAAAACCTGGGTACTGGTGACGCTATAGCTAATGTAACAAATACAATTATTAGAAAATTGGATGAAGGCAAAAAATGCCTAGCGGTTTTCATTGATCTTCAAAAAGCTTTCGATACCATTGACCACGAAATACTGTATTTAAAACTAAAAAAAAATGGAATAACCGAAACAACCCTAAACCTACTTAGAAGTTACTTAACGGGAAGAGAACAATTTGTACAAATTGGTAAAAGAAGGAGCAAAACTCTACCAATTAAGTACGGTGTCCCCCAGGGAAGCGTATTAGGACCTATACTATTTCTAATTTACATAAATGACCTTATGAATCTTCCCATCAAAGGAAACATAATGAGCTTTGCAGATGACACTGTAATTTTATTCCATGAACAAGATTGGACAAGCACATATAAGGAGGCTGAACATGGCCTAACTGTTCTTCAAAACTGGCTTAAAGCAAACTCCCTTACATTAAATGTGAATAAAACCAAATATTTAATTTTCTCCAAAAACAAAAGAGGACAACCAATGAATGAGCATATACTCAAACTACATGAATGTCAAAAAAATTTTCCTCAATGTTCCTGCTCGATTATAACCCAAACCAAAAGCATAAAATATCTTGGTATTGAAATTGACGATAAACTACACTGGGATTCACACATTGATCGAACTTCAAAAAAGTTAACTAAACTCATCTACTTCTTCAAAAAATTACGGAACATTTTGTCAGCTAGGGATTTAAAGAGAGTTTACTATGCTTTATGCCACTCCAAATTGGAATATGGAATAATAGGATGGGGCTCAGCAGTATCAAAACATATAAAACAGCTGAAGGTAACTCAGAATTGCATCATAAAGACCATACTAAAGGTTCCCATAAGGACATCAACAACAGAAATTTTTAAACAATTTGACGTTCCAAGCATACAGAAAATCTATGCCAAAAACATTTTGGTACAACACCTCAAAAATAATTCTCAGGAAAACACCTCACATACTCATAATACCAGAGCCAAACAAACAGAGATACTAACTATACCAAAGTGTAACTCTACCTTTGGACAAAGAAGCTCTGAATTTTTAGCAGTAAAGGTATATAACAAACTCCCACTTAGTATCAAACAAATCAAAACAAAAAACAACTGCATTAAGAACATTAAATCTTGGCTTAAGGAATTACCGGAAAAAGAACTTACTAGCATATTTAAAACATCGTCGTAGAAGTTTCTGGAAACCCTTACCCAAAACATGAAGTCGAACCATAGAAGTCGCTGAAAAATTATTCAAAACCTAGTCCCCCTCAGCACAGGATCTCCTAGTGAGGAGGACTATAAAAATCTATATCAATTAATCATATAAATATATATAATTCTTATAAAAATGTTTAAAAAAATGTAATATAGTAACTAAATAAAAAAAAATAAAAAAAAAAAAAAAAAAAAAAAAAAATTTGCGTGATATTATGAAAAGGTATAATTTTTTTTCACATATTTGCATGATCACTCAGAAAGTGGTTAAGATAATACATGGATGATGGTAATTTGAGAGATTTTGGCAACCCCTGTTGGCACCGGGAAGATTAAGATAACTCACGGGAAGTTTAACATCCTCGACGATCTTGTCCAGCTGCTGATCTATGCTGGGGAAGTGGAACTCGGTGCTCTGGTGAGCGGCGCGGGCGATGCGCTTTGCCAGCCCCGAGTAGTGCGGAGGGGGCGAGTCCACCAGCACCACCAGCCCACACAGATCGCTGGAGTACAGCCCCAGGGCAGTCTGCAGGCGGCGCGGGGCATCCATGGCACTGGACAAACAAAACCAGATGATCAAAACATCATCAGGGCGCTACATCCAGGGGAGGGATTTAGCCTCCGCAAATGTTCTCCGCTGATTGAGCACCCCCACATAGTAAAATCATTTAATTTATATACACAAAGAAGAATGTTTGTGGTAGATTGGCTTTGTTTTTTATACAAATCTACAGCTTTGTTCCAAACGTGACGAAATTTTGCATAGTCGACCTTCAAAACAAGGGGAAGATGACTGTCTACATGAGATTCTGACAAACCACCCCATCCCCTTTTCACACCCCTTAACTTCTAGATCGCCGATGATAAATTTTCACCTTGTGCCAGCTGTATCTATTTACGTGACAAATTAACTTGTTTTTTGCATAATGATTATTTTGTAAATTGTTCTGTCTTACCCAATGTGTTCATGTAAAATTCGTATTATCAAAAAATATGTATTTTCTAAAAAAAGTATATAATTTACCATAAGCAGTTTCCCCAGAATAGCTAGGAAATGATTTTTTAATAAAGGATACGCTGGCGAACAAGAGGTCAAACCAATTTTTGATACTCTTGATGAAATTTTGCAGTCTTTCACATTCAAAATAAGACGAAAATTACCTGATTTTAAAAAACTCAGCATAACGCCTGGGCAATGTCAGTTAGTAAAATTATGAAGAATCTATAAACCCTAAGATTTATCATATACTTTTGAGAAGAATAACTTGTCTTGCAAAGGGAAACGGTCGGTATAAAAATACCCTCCACACAGCATCGCCAAAGATGACATAGGCCCGGATCAAAATTATTAAGGACCTCCTGTGTGGAGTTAATGTAAAAAAACGAGGCTTTTAAAACTTTGCACACATTAGTGCAACAATTATGCAAAAAGGTTTTCACGGGTTCTGTGGTGGAGGGGGAAAGCTCCTGATTAGCAATCCTGAAGTTGCCGGTTCAAATCCCATAATTTATACATTTAAGATAAGATATTTGTGGCATGTTCCAGAGTGACAATACCCTCAATATCGCCCTGGTGTAAGACCACCATTCAGAAATGAAAGGTTGTTTGAAATGACTTTAGCCGTGTTCGGTGACCAGATCTGATTAGCCAGGTACTTCCCCACCTTCCTCTTCCTCAACTCCATATCGCAATTGGGAATGTCATAGTCTCACTGGCTCCAGACAGTTGTGAGCAGTTGGGATTCTTGTGCAGAATGCACATAATTTATATTTTTTAAATAAGATAGGTGGCTAGGAAAAATTATGAAAGCTGAGGAAAAAGTTGACAATTTAATTTGTCGCCACCAGTTCCAATTCATAGATATTTGCATTCAGTACTCCAGATTTCCTGTCATGCTCTACACTCATCCACGGTTTGCCTTTGTTTCGCTTCCACTGGGTCACCCATTTGTCTTGCCTCAGTGTTATAACCAACCTGTCTTTGGTAGGCTTGACTTTGCAGAACCTCATGACGTCGGCGGACATGATGCGGATGTTGTGCATCTGCTTGAGCTGCGAGCCGAGATGGATGGTGAAGCTTTCCTCCAGCAGGCGCTGGTCTTGGGGGCCCGGTCGGGGGCTCTTTTTCTCCTCGCCCAGAGAGGGCAACCCGGGGCACTGGCTCAGAGGGGAGTTGCTGGAAGAACAACATTATTCATGTTAATATGCATAAATTTTTTATTAAATTATCAGGAAACTAAGCCAGTATAACCCTTTCAGACCTTAATTGATTAGCAGTGGAAGAACATATTTGATGCTTGATAAAAATTGGTTGAATAAAACATTATTTCCAAATTTTTTCGTTTTTTTCAATAGTATAAAAGTTATTGTGATTTTCAATGAAAAGAATATTGGAGTTCAGAAGGTGTTTTTCACATAAAATTACAAATCGTACACTGTATACGAAAATACTACATTATATTAAATTTTTTTTAAATACATAAAACACACTAAACAAAATATCTTCTAAACTTAGATCATCATTACAAAACTAAGGGGAAAATATTTGGTCGAGATTAAACACAAAATCACCTTTCAAAATATAAAAATGTCTAACTGGTAGCTAAATTCCAATTGAGATTTGGAAGTCCCATTTAAAAGAAAAACATCTTAAGTTTTGCAGAATCCTTCTGTACGGACAAGAAAACGTGTGCATAAAAGTAACGCAATGTAAGCAACACATCTGGACAATTTATATTCCAAACATTTTCTATGAAAATAAATTCTTTAGAAAAAAATTGTCACACGCAACGCAATCCCACGCTCCCCACGCAAGGCCAATGTACGCTGTCCAGATTCGCGTGGGACGTGTAAAAGATGGCAGTGGTGGAAGGCCTCCCTTGGTGGAAGGAGTTGATTTGATGGTTATGTTTGTTTTAGCGTTTGGCGTTTACTGACATTTATTAAGTGTTTCCACTCCCTGAATGATGGTTCGCCGCACTCCCTAAGCTGTTAAAAAAAAACCCTCAATTCAATATGTTTTAATATTTTAAAATAAATTCTAAAATCAACAACTAACTAAGAATCACGCTATTTATCCGCAGGGGTAGGCAAAGAGTATGGACCACCAAATAACTCTGTATTGATACATACTACTTGCTGCATTCACAATAATATATTATCTCATACATATCCATTGACATGGCCTGATTCAAGAATTTGATTCCCTTGATGTGCCATGTCTTCCTCGGACTTTTGTACCTTTCACATAGGCATCATAATATATTCTCCATACACTCCTCTCTTTGTTCATTTGCTCTACATGCCCAAACCATCTAAGCGTCATTTTCTTAATCTTACTCATTACTCTCAGAATTTCTCAACATGGTCATATACATGATTTTACCATACATAAGGCTCAGGGATCTCATTTCTACAGTAACTAACAACGTACAAAATTAAAAACCCGTAATAATTAACAATTTGAAAAAGCAAGGTGTCAATTTATCAAAAAATAACTCAGGCCCTCCAGCTCGGAGCCCCATCGCCCCGCCACCATGCTTTGCTCCTAAAGTTGTATGCATTGTGTTACTTGGGGGTCTGCAGTTGGGAATCAGTCTGCTGCGCCTCCAGCGTGTGCATGAGCCAGGTGCGGTACTCGGCCCTCTGCGCCTGCCTCAGGGCGTCCAGCTCGGAGCCCCATCGCCCCGCCACCATGCTCTGCTCCTCAAAGTGCTTCCCCGCCAGCTCGTTGATCTCCTCCTCGGTGATGTACGTGTGCAGCAAGCGCATCTTCTTCTCCATCTCTTCCGTTTGACTGGAAGAAGTACATAATCAACACCGGGTTTTGAAATTTATTTATTTTTAATTTCATTCCCAGATGCGCTTCTACATATTTATTTTCTTAAGACAAAGAACATCTAAATGAGCATAACAACATACAAACAAAATTCTTTACAATGCAACAAGAAAAATAGTAGATTAGGAATAATACAATAAATTAATTAAATAAGTCGAAGCAAAGCTGGGCAGTTTGTTGTTCTTCTTGTCGATATAAATTCTACTACGACCTGTTTATATTTAGTTATTGATGTGTTAAATATGTCAACAACATCCTTATAAAAATTCAGTACACTGCGAACGGGAGCATACAATTGTGATTCCGTGTTGGAGTTGTCGCATTAATACAGTAGATATTGACTCAATGTTAGTTCGTGAAATGAACCAACAACTTGAGAATATAATTGAAAATTAAGCCATTGTAAGATTCTATAGCTCCCAATGACTGCGATGGGAACATGGGACATGTGGAAAAAATTAAGAAAAACCCGGATTCTCATAAGTTTATGGATCCCACATCAGTTAAAGAATATCTTCACCTTGGAGAGTTCGGAATAAATTTCCGAGTTTTTTCTATATGATGGACAATGGCTTTTACCCGTGGGGTCTATCCTACTGACTTTCTCTTGGGTATTTAATTTTTTTTTAGTATATCTTGTGAATACTGCACAAGAGTCTCAACTGCTCCCAACCGTTTGGAACCAGTGAGAATATGTCATCCCCAATTGGGGTATGTTGCAAGGCTGAAGGTAGTGGGGATGGGTAGGAGATGAGGAGAGGAAGGTGGGAAATTACCTGGCTATTCGGATGTGGCCACCAAAAACAGCTAAAGCCATTTCAAGCAACGTTTCAATTCTGAATGGTGTTCTTACACCAGGGCGGTACTGAGAGTATCTTCTACTAAATAGACTATATATTATTTCAAATGAATAAATTGTGAAATAAAACAAATTAATCAAATAAAATTTACTTGTGCATTCAGGGATTTGAACTCACGACCACTGGATTACCAGTCGAGAGCCTTACCCCTCGACCACAAAAGCCGTATGCTCGGAATAAACTATTTATGGGTCAGCAGAGATTGCTACACATTTCTTCAAACTGATTTGTTGATGGTTTAAAAATTCGGCTAAAATGGAAAGTATTCATTTCTATGTTCCCGATGGTTATCTCCGTCATTGACAGCATATTTATTGTTTTTGTGTTTAATTCGTAGAACTCCATTTAATTTTTTATAAATTTAATTTAGATTAAATTTGATAATATTATTATTAAGTTCTAAAAAACTAAAACACTTGCAGAACTTAATAATAATATTATCAAATTTAATCTAAATTAAATTTATAAAAAATTGACAGCATAGACTGTTATATCTCCCAGCCTGCTGGACTAACTTGTCAATGGTCATGCCATTGCGGAGGGCAATCTTGCTCGTTAATTCTGTTTAAACAGAATCAACTTAGTATAGTAGGCACTTTTTAGTTTATTTATACTTACAATTTTGCATTACATTATTATATTCACATAATCTTTCTGTATTAGGCTATTTAAAAATGCCTTAAGATGGAATTTTGTAATGGTTAAAAACAGTAAAAATTGAAATGAAAGAATGTCCAATCATGACCAAGTTGTTGCCTCAGTGAATGTGACGTTTTAGAGTGGATAAGCCTGAGGAATGGCTAAGAACCAGGCAAAGAATCAATAAATTACTTTGGTTCTTACCTAGTTGTCATTTTCCTCACATCACTATCTCTCTGTTTGAGAGAACCAGGCAAAGAATCAATAAATTACTTTGGTTCTTACCTAGTTGTCATTTTCCTCACATCACTATCTCTCTGTTTGAGAGAACCAGGCAAAGAATCAATAAATCACTTTGGTTCTTACCTAGTTGTCATTTTCCTCACATCACTATCTCTCTGTTTGAGAGAACCAGGCAAAGAATCAATAAATTACTTTGGTTCTTACCTAGTTGTCATTTTCCTCACATCACTATCTCTCTGTTTGAGAGAACCAGGCAAAGAATCAATAAATCACTTTGGTTCTTACCTAGTTGTCATTTTCCTCACATCACTATCTCTCTGTTTGATAATATTCTGTACATAGAAAGCGTAGGAACTTTCCACTTGAAGGATTGATTCAAGTGCTGGGGAGTGAACCAGCTTATGATAGGCCGCTGCGAACACCTCCTCGTCGGAAGCCCCCTTCTGGTCGGCGTACTCGATGGTCTCCTCCTTGTACGCCTTCTCCCAGTCTTTAATGATGGGCTCCACAGAGAGCTCACCATCCTTGGCCCATTGAATTAGGTTCTCATCTTCCTTGTTGCGGAAATCTCTACTTTCTTTTCTAACAAAATCATCCAGCGATTTCTCCAAATCTGAAATGGAAAACAAAAAAATTTATATAAATAATGTTCCTTTGTTCAAAACACAGATATAGGAATTAATAGACGAGAAGATAATGGCGAGGGGTAAAATCAACTGTTGAAGAACGAAGGGAGTAAGGCTGACTGTGATTCGTCAATAAATCAATCTGACAGTAAATAGGCATCTCGCATTATAATATCACCATTTACTTCTTAAAAGTAAAATCTGCTTTTGAATGAATAGACATTTTTACATGGGAGCGCAAATTACTCGCCACATTATGAACAAATTCGGCAAAAAAATTCGGTTCTATTTTCAGAGTCCAATATTTCGTAAGTATTTAGTTAAGACACTTTTATAAATGTTCATAATTTACTTCCCAGCAACCAACCAGCTTTGTGTTTCGCGTCCAGACGTTTCTCGATCTGATAGTAACAACTGATTCATATTATACGATGTGAATATGCTTAAAATAAAGTAAAATAATGCTTATATATGGAATGTAATACGACAATTGGGTTTATTCTCTTTTTAACATCTATTTTTACAAGTTTTCATAGTACAAGTCAACATTTTGCCGTGTTATTTCGTAAAATGAACCGATGATGCCTCGACCATAGTTCGCACAAGAATGATGACGTAACGTTTTCAAATTTCACTTGAGGCCATACGCGAGCACAGCCGGCTCCAATGGAACCGGTATGGGGAGTGGGGATAATACGCTTTTAATCACTTAGGGCAGGTCTACTAATATTCATATGTCTATGGTTCAAAATTTTAAATCTTCAAAAGTTCTTCACCGATTGTTTTGAAATTTTGACACAACTTTGCGTTCGAATACGCGTGTATTATTATATAACTATATTAAACAGATGTCACCTATGACAGGTAAAAACATGTTTTTAACATCTGTTGGACGTGTAAGCAAAACGAGCTATTGTTCCTCTATCTGCACAGACCAACTGAGCCACAGCAACGCATGGCGGGGTTCAGATAGTTATTTTTTTATTTTTTTTTTATTGGTTTTCAAGCTACAATCCCGTTAAACTGCAATAAAGCAGTTTGTCAACAGGATGTTAATGATCAATTACATACATACACACATAATATTATTACTATAACTATACAATTAACACACCTAAATTAATATAAACTATCTTTATTTAGTAACCATTGTTTCAGCATATATCTCAATCTATTTGTAGAATCGCAATTTTTTATATTAATGGGTAACATGTTAAGCATTTTTGGCACGTTAAATTCTAGGGTTCGCCGTCCGTATTTATTATTATATTTTGGAACAAGCATTCCTTCATTCTTTGTAAACCTTGTATTATATTCATGTTCCACTTTCCTTTTATAATCAGACTCAGATATATGTTGAATCAATATTTAATATGACAATTTAAGGATGAGAAGATTCAGGGGTCTAGTATATTCAGTAATTCAGTACATGCGATACAAAGTGTGACTAATGTTTAAATTCATATGTAAAAAAAAAAATACATAAAAAGCACAAATGCTATTTTACCATTAAAATAGAAAATAAAACATTTTTTAACTTATTTCCACTTGTTTATTTTACCAGTACCGGTTTCGTCCTATTATGGACATCTTCAGGCTGGCAATTGAAATTCTTTTGTTACAGAATTTATACAAAATTAGGTACACAATGTCAAGGTAGGTACATATGTTTAATATATTATTATATATATATTTATTAATTTATAATAACCCAAACATATGTACCTACCTTGACATTGTGTACCTAATTTTGTATAAATTCTGTAACAAAAGAATTTCAATTGCCAGCCTGAAGATGTCCATAATAGGACGAAACCGGTACTGGTAAAATAAACAAGTGGAAATAAGTTAAAAAATGTTTTATTTTCTATTTTAATACTATATAATTCCACCACATATAACAGTGTAATAAATAAACTCATTTATTTTACCCTTTTCAATACATGCAAATAAACCAGCACCATTTGGTTACATAAAATTTTTTTATATATAAAATTGTAAATATTCAGTTTGACACTCCTAATATGATTCACTTTCATGTTCCTACCATTAGATCAAAGTTCCCTAGTATGTATTGTTGTGACAATTATACTACGGTTTCAGGCTAAAATTCTGTTATAAATAGATTATGCACCATTGGTAACTCTTATGCTATGTTAGCTGATGTTTTTAATAAGCCTCTATTGAAGTATAAAGCTGTGCTAATTGAACATTTAGCAGGGCATATTTTAACGAAATCACTGCATAACAGGTTTTTTGTTTTTTTTCTTCTTCATTCATGTCAATAACTTTGTAATAGCGTACATTTTTTAGCTTTTGTCTTGTTTAACTATACAATATTTTGTTCTGCTTTCTACATATTTGTACCATGACTGTCAATAACTATCATGCATATAACTTGTGCTGTTAATTCTAAATAAGTAAATAACAGAGTGCCAGAGTAGTGAAAATCTATTGATTTACAAACTCAGCAAAGCTTGATTGGGATGTAAAGCAGAAAAATAAATACACCACGATTAAATCCTCCACACAACTGACGAACATTGTTTGTTCAAACAACTACAAAATTGAATGATAAATATTTCTTACAATAACATAATGATCATTTGCAGATAGATGTAAATATTACTAACCTTCTTCAATATAAACTGGAATGCGAAATGTTGAAAGAATTCGTTGGGACAGTTCCTTGGTGCAGCCCGAAAATGGTATTTTTATTGGAATTTCCAACTCAAATTTGACTTCTTTATTAGTGCAGGTGGGAAACGAATATAAGAATACTTTTTCAATCTGTTGCGCTGTCATTTTGACAGGAGTGCTGTCACCTAATATTGTTCCGAAACGAAAATATAGGCGGCATAAGAAAATTTATCAGATGTAGGATTATAACATTACGTACATTACATTACGTACATTACATTATGTACATGCTAGAAAATGAAATTGCGGTGTTTAAATTATTAACAAAACATTGTCAATATTCAGTGATGGATCGAACAATGTTGATATTATTATTCTGTCACTTAACTTGATTTATAAAAACACAAACTAGACGGTAGAATTCTTTTTTAAACGAAAATCAACTTAGTTAGGGTTTATTAAAGTTATTGAATAAATGATCTAGTCTTTGAGCATTCTAAACTTGAACTGAGAAGTTGTCAGTATCTGACAGTGAATAGTTTAGTGAGATTTGGTGTGATTGGAAATTTCTTGTTTTGACTAATTTTCGAGTTTCGAGTAGCCATCGAGTAGCGTACAATAAAGATGGCAACATAAAAATCTTATTCGGACGAATAATACCTACCTATGAGTTTAGAGATGTTATCAATTAATAAAAACGACAACTTCCGAATAAGGAAAACCACTTTATTTTTAGTTTTATTTAATCAATAATATTTTTAAAGTTGTGGTTTGTGGTTACAAAAAATGTTTAGGGCTTTAAACATTGAAAAACTTCCTGAAGGGCCATCCATAGTATTTTGTTAGAAATAATTTATTTGTCGGTAAAACAGTTTGCTGCAAAACGAAATTTCTTTCGTAAAGGTTGTCTAGCATGGTTTGCAGTTCAGTACAAATGTCTGAGTGAGCAAGATGGCTGACAACGACGGTGGCATTAGTGATTCCGCTGAAATTAAAGGTAAGTCAAAGACATTTTGATTTAATACGCATATTTCAACAGCGGCAAATCATTTCCCCCGTGATCGACCCACTTTCCACCGTTAAAAGTTGGATCCTCGCGGCATATGTCAAGTGGGAACCGCGGTGGTCACAGCAACAGTCATTGAAGATCATAATTTTATTGGCTTTATTATTGCCGAGATCTACTAAATTTGTCAAGTATTTGATTTATAATGACGTGGACGCTTTGCGAACGCGTGGGTTAAATGGTTTTTTCTTACTATCGCTCTTATTCAGTTGTAAATCCTGATCCTCCTGGGGTCGTTGATTGGCCTTGCTAGTATGGGATGGGCGGTCGTTTTTTGCCGTATGAACTTTTTTTTAACTTGACTCCTGATCAGTTTGACATATGTCGCCAATTTTAGTCGTATTTACCCCCTGTATGAAAAATTAAGTACCAATTTACACAAATGAGAGCGGTCTCACGGATTCATTTGAAAGTAACCTAATTTGATGTCTGTATTGTCTCCTAAGATATTTTTTATCTTACTACGTCAGCTGATCAGCTCTATATTTACTCCGTGATCGACGTTATGTGCAATGCTTCTCATGACCCGCAACGTCATAAAAATTGATAATTATTACCTCATATTTATGATAAATTATGTAAACCGCATATAAAATATCTTTCATAATAAGTCAATACGATTTTTCGTTCGTACATAGACATTTTACCGCATACAAACAATACATTCTCTCTGCTGAGATTTCTAGCAGAAATAAAGTAAAATGTTCGTTTTATTTGCACTGATGGCTGTCCACCGTTATGTCTATCGATTGTTCTACAGTGTTTATTTGTCTGGATTCCATTACAATATTATTTACACTTTGATATGAGTCGTAATAATACGAATTATTATTAGCGTTATTCAGTGTTTTCTTTTGATATTGTAAAACCTTGTTGGTTCTCCGTTATGTTTATAGTTATCAGAGATGATATCTCTGGCGATTGTGTATCGATTATTGCGTAATACAGATGTTATGACAGATTGCAATATCGCAATGTGACGGGGGGAACACGCTATTCACCACTAGTCGCTACAACCTTACATCTGTCAATACAATATCATAAATGTCTTCATTCAACTGTTTTGACTATTGCCTTACCTCTTATTTCAAGCTTCACATTAATTTATTAATTACACACTTATTTGAATATGGTATTGTTTTTAGTGTAACGTATTAGGGTTAAGTACCGCTTATTTGGATCATGTTTTGTAATATGCAGTTTTGAGTCTATTATGCGGTTAAATTCCAATGATATGCGAGAAAAATATCTTGTTATACCTCATTTGTGTATTGAATAGTGCAGTTTTGAAGTGCTCGCATATGGGCACACTCATACAGACAGTTATTTATAATATTCACGTTATAGGTATACAACGTTATCCTTATTGCTTGTGCTCAATCTCTCGAAGTCTCAAATAGTTTTATGATTACTAAACTTAGCCGTTTGTGCAGATCAGAAGAATAATATTATATACAACACTAATAAAACATTGTGTTGATTATTATGAACAATTTTCATGTTTAAAATGATTTATTTATGAATTATCAATGCCCTGATGGGCTTTTACACGATTATTACATTTTGCATTATTTGGTGCGTGATACAGAAACAAAAAAGCTTTAAATGCTTAGATAACAAACATAAAAAACTTTACTTTAAGGTTAAACGCAACGCTCGTAGTATTCTACGTGTTCACAGATGGCGTTAATTAATTAATTTTGTTTGAATACGCTTTTGCAAGGTATTGCTTTACAATATTAAGACAAATCATTTGTTTGCGCCCGTATATACGCAATATGAATATGAATCAATAGTTTTGTTCGTTTAAAGACTTAATTCTTTCGATAAAGGCACACAAATACAATATTTTACCGATGATTCAATCCAATATTGTATTTGTATGCCTTTCTCGATAGAATTGAGTTTTTATATGGACAAAACTATTTATTCATATTCATATTGCGTATATGATGGCGCAAACAAATAATTTGTCTTAATACTGTAAAGCAATACCTTGCAAAAGCGTATTTAAACAAAATTAATTAATTATCGCCATCTGTGAACACGTAGAATACAACGAGCGTTGCGTTTAACCTTAAACATTTTTATTTATGTAGATTTTCAAACATATAATAATGTGGGCGCCCCACTGCGCTCTTTACCCGTGCTGAGGTCCCCAATTTTACAATTTAATAAAATTCAATTAAAAGATAATAAATAATATGATTTAAGATTTTCACGGCCAAAAGTATTTTTGTTATTTGTTTTTGGGGTGTTATGCCGTGTTGCGCTAACTCCTTCTACAACGTTACAGCGTCCATCCGACAACGTTGTCCGAAACGTTGGCTAAAGAAGGAGTTAGCGCAACACGGCATAACACCCCAAAAACAAATAACAAAAATAATATGACAATTTCTGTGACATAAATCGATTGCATAATTTTGGTAACAGATTTGGGAATGTTGTAGACTTAAAGATTCCGTATTAGTGATGAAAATAAATCTTCATAATTACTTTTCCGAATTGTACGAGTTTACCTCTCCGTAGTGATTATATATCTTCTCCCGTTTCTTTATTTTTATTTATATATATTCAAAATTATTTTTTAAATACTTTTATATTTGTTTATAATTTACACAATTTAATTAAATTAGTTAATCTGATTTTAAAGCAGTGAGTTGTCTATATTATTTCAAATGTACTAAACTTAAACGTGATTTAACTTTATTAATACCATGTACTCGATTTACCATTGTTAGAATGTACAACGAATACCTAGTTAACACAACTGTATGACTTAGGATGTGTTGTTTCATAGAATGTGAACAATTCACCAAATTTCAAAGTTCATTTACGAGTTCTGTGAATGTCCGATTCAAGTTCTGTTATTAATAATAATAACATAAAATTTATATAGCGCAGTTTTGTGTTGTTTCACTTCAAGTGCGCTTAACTATAATAAACTTAAAATAAAATTTCCTATTGTGTTCCTTAAAAAAAAAATAATTACATAATATGAAATAAAGAATAAACGGTTTACACAAAAGCAGAGAATAAAATTTAACAATAACAGTGCTATTTTAGTAGAGGACAACAATAAAAGACAGTGACAGTGCACGAAAAATAAGAACTTTTAAATTAAAATATTATATAAAACAGGAAAACATTAAAATATTATATAATAGGTGGACATTAAACATAAAAGTACAATAAGGAGGAAACCGAAACCAAACAATTACCGGAAAACTTCAAAACCTGGCTTTTTATAGTATATTAAAAAAGAAGCTTAGATTCATGAGAATATAAATGATTTTAAATTATTAAATATGATTTTTTGAATAATTTTGTTTTTAAAACCCGTTTAAATTCAGCCAAATTTTGTATATTGGTAAGGGCTGGGGGAAGTTTATATTATATCATTATAGGCCAGTTACTTGACAGAACTGAAGTAATAACACAACTTGAAAAGAACTTTCACAAAACTTGAAAATTAACTTTTAAATTTGAAGAATTATTCAAATTTTCTGTCCTCAAATTTGAATTTACTTCATGTATATGTTTGAACAACCCGACCTTAAAATTTATATATTTACTTTATGTATGTGTTTGAACAACCCGTCCTTAAATTTATATTTACTTCATGTAAAAGCCAACTGGGGCGTAAATAAATAAATAATAAATTAAAATAAAATACAACAATAACGGATGTAACGAACATAAAAATAAAAATCGGAAAATATTATGCGGTACAGTTATATAAAATTAAGTGTACTGTATTGGTTTTGTGTATTACATATAAATGTTTTATTCTTTTACTGTATAAAATAGTTTTTTGTTCTTTAATTTATCTTTAAATTTTATATCCGAAATGTTGTTTGTTTCATTTTTTTTTTCAGATTGTTCAATGCTTTTATTGCTTGATATCTGTTGTTTATGTCTAAAGCTTGTGTTTACTGTCGGAGTTTTTATTTAACTAAGTGTATACAATGTATAGGAAAATTTGAGACATTGTTATTGATTTGAAGTCTTTTATATTTATTAATTGTTGAACCAATAGCAATGATATTCAATAATATGAAATGGAAAACATAGAAAATAAATTTTAAAAAATATATTAGGTTGCTACCAAACCTATTCAAATTCTGTCGTTTTTTTTTAATGATTAAAAAATTTTTTTCCGATATTAGCAGCCATCTTTGTATGGACAGCTCTATCCAAACACAATTATTGTAAATATTTTTTGTGTAGTTAGTTGCATCGGATATCCTAAAACAAGCTATGCTCGCTTTCACTGTGTGTCCATTTTAACCATATTTCTTTCTTCGCCATTTTAATTTTCTGAATATCGTTACAACGGTCCGGAGATTCTAGGTCTAGGCGAAAATCAAAGATTCGTATGGAATTAATTTCGTAACGGTACTTTTTATTATTATTTTCAGTGCCGAAAATGAATTTAAATTTGGAACATTAGCGGATCGTTGGAGCGGCACTGACTTCGGAGCGGTGCTGCATCCCAATTGGGCGATCTTACTTGTAAATCTGTGGCGGGTATCACAACACCTGATATGCAGTTAGTGCAAGTCGATTTTTACCACAAAATATGTATTGGTAATTTTTATTGGATATGCGCTGGCGATTGATCGGAATGTTTAGATTTCTAGGCCGGATTGGATCTACCTACCTGAGAAGCACATTGTTTGAAGTAAATTTTTACTAAAATTTATGGCTTGGTAGTTAACTAACTAACTAACCTTCGCAGGGCAGAGAATATGAACCGTCGACCAACTAACTATACACTCCTTGCTTCATTCGCTTTCATACATCGTCTCGTGCATACCCTTTTGTTATTTTGATTCTTGACATGGCCCTACAAGTATTTGGTTAACTTGATCGTGTCATGTCTTTCTCACGGGCGTCGCCGACTTCTACCAATCACATTCGTGTCATATTATTTTCTTCGTTCATTGGCTCTAAACGTTTCGTTCGTATGATGTGAGAGTGCATAGTCTTACATCAACCTTGTATTCTTTTCGAATCTCCACATTTTACGAATCTCCTAATGAATTGTAATTTTATGGCCAAATGCGTGCCCTTTGCCGCCAAAACTTCGGCAACAAATATTTATAGGTTACCGATTACCCAAAAAAATACATGTTGTATCTAATCTTTGTCATTTATTACTAAGATATTGTTAAAGATAACGCATTCTAACGGAACGTGAGCACCGGCTATTGGTGGCTATTCAGATTTGGTCACTAAACACTGCTATTAAAATATTTTATGTAAAACCACCAAGCACCAGCTTTTATTTTTCTAGGCGATGAATTAGTAACTTCCCGAGGGATCCTTCTTGGAACATTTGAGATTTTTCTAATACGTTCATAAGAAATAATTAAAATAAACCCCACGTAAAGATCGATTTTCTAGGCCTGCTCGGGCAAAGTCGATCGTAGGTCCATCTACATTCCGTCGCGCGCCGAATATTGTTTTTACACGACTTCATCACTTATGTCGTTAAGATTCCCACTTTATTTTAGAGATTTGATAAGGCAAATTCAACTGCTGGTCTGTCCAATACACTAGGGCCGCGCGTCGCATATTTTTGTGCACGGCTGCTTCACTTACGTCGTTAGGATTCTGGCTTTATTTTAAGGTATTGTCTCGTCTTAAATATATGTGTGTGACTGGGCTTCCAACGCCGTTTATAATACCTGGTTGTCATAGAATTTTTAATAGCCGTCTGTTTTGTTTTAAGTCAGTTTTGGACGTGCGACCGTCTGTTCCTCAGCCGGGCGCAGACGACTCAATTCTTGTTTGTGCCCAAACTAAAGCAGCGAGTGCTTAGCCACCGGGCGGCCACAATTGCCGTTACGGAGTCACCACCGTGACGCGATCAGGGCTAATATTGTTATTATTATTTAACAGCTGTTGTCGACGAAAAGCGATAATACTTCAGCCGCTTTATCGACAATAAGTAGGAGCCAACCAAATTTCTTCGTCTTTTATTTATCCAATTTTCAATTCCATCGATATATTGTATGTATCTCCATCAATGTAACAGGCAGATTGCAGTCTTCAGAGCTTATAATCCTGGGTTTGTTTTGATGACATTTCAATGAAAGGTGCTCCGAATCACTATAGCACCATTCATCCCACACGCAGAAAACTTACCGATGCAAAATATTTATTAAAAATCTGGTTAAATTATTCGTATTCCTGTTATAAACGGGACTGCAGGCCTTTAAAGAATCAATTGACAGATGTCCTAACAAAATATCAGTAAAATACGAATGTGTTATGAGGATGTCGGAATACGTGTTCATAAAAAATATTTTCTCATTTCGTCATTGTATTTATCAGAATGAGCGCAGCTTCATGAATACATGTTCTTATATATTATTCTTGATGTGCTAATATTTTGTTAGGAAATGGCATGCCATCATGTTTTTAACAGGATTTTAATAAATGAACCATACTCATTTTCTCCGTGCGCATGACCGGAAGAAACCCCAATCGCGTGCACAATGTTTTTAAGATGTGTATTCAACTACCAGCTCCACTTTGGAATTATCTGCCGTTTTTTCTTCTGTTTTCCTCCCTCCTACAACGCGGTTGTCTCTGTTTAAATATATCCTACAGATTACATTACCCTAAGGATGTCCTTTTGTGTGGCCTTTAATTTGACCTTCACAATGTATTTACCTGTCCTTCCATGAGTGAAATTTATTTTTTCCCACGCATTTCAACGCATGTTATTTTCCAAGGTTAGTAGTTGTTCTGGATTCACGTTAACCTGGTTTGTTATTGTTTAACGCCCTTTTATCTTTGCGTTACCTTAGCTCATAGCATTGATCTTGACTTCTTATCAGTAAAAGTGACACACGTTTGCCTCCACAAGGTGGTTTTCATAAAACATGCTATGCGATAACGCTAAAGATTTAACATATTTCTCCCTGCATCACTTGGTCACATCACGAGGAGCGAAAAATTCAATCCAATCCAAATGAATAATGATAAAAGACGCTGCGCAGACGAATGCAATTTCGCTGAGCTGTTGATTGAAGATCAATGACAGCCAGCCTCAAGCCCCCCGGAGACTATCAATATCAGTTGTCAATAGTTACGTAATAGATGCGATTGGCAATTGACAATTCTCATCGACGGGCGGAATGATTGTATTTTGATTGAGACGCCACAGACAAGCGCCATTGAAGCAGCGGAATGGTTACCGGAATGAATACCGTGCGATTGACAATCGTTCGTTCAATTGCTCCATCTATCGGGCCCTTTGGAATTGACTTTCATCGCGGAACGAGTTTTGTTTTACTTATAATATCAGATGATTGCATTATAACGCGATTGTCCAGAGTTATGGAAATAAAATCAAAAGATTATCACTGCACACTTTAGGTACTGTTTCCGCAGACGTCAACAAAGCGACAGGGGCGAAAATATAAATGGGTCGATTGAAGAACCGTCAATCGCACTTCAATTCACATTGTAAATGACGTAAGCACATTGTCTATAATTGACATTAATCGTCTCTGGACTCCTTCAAATAGGAGAGATGCACCAAAGGAAACAATATATTTTTTGATTCCTGCAATTATTACAACTGTCATATTGTGGCCTCTTTTAGCTAATGACACCCTTATATTTGTCATAATTATTACTGGCAAGTCACTTGTTATTGGATAGAAGACGCTGGTAGCTTTGTACTCTCAATCTGAAAAGGGCGTCACTGCAGTTGTGCTGCGTGGTGACGTCATTAAATAAACAGCATTCTGAATGAATCTGTCAACGAGATGAATGACAGAAATGTCTGACCTTTAACATTAGTCAGGTGTCAGAACAATTAAACGGTCCAGAGAAAGATGGGATGGTCTCGTTTTCAGACATACTTTACTGCTTGCTGTGGAATTATTTTGGATATCTACCGCAATTTAAAACTCTGCATGTAACTCCAAGCAGTAACCAATAGTAGGTAGTTAGTAGTTGTTCATTTTCCGGCCTCCAACAAATCTAGTGTCATGCGTTACAAACAATATACCTAATAATATATGTACATAAATAATTTCATTGACCTTGTGGTTCTCTTCCCGTGACTGCCGCTCTGTTGACAAAACAAATCACCGATTTGACTTCCGAAAAGTGACCCACATTCTCCGCTGGCTATCAGAGCATGGGATAACTAGTAGTTCTAGTCATAATATAGCCATTGCCATGAGCCCATCGAACGTGGACTCGGACCCAATGGACTCTTCCTCAATGAGCGCCGGTCATGGAAGAGTGCTCACGGAAATATTATATTATACATTTGCTCTTATATTTTTTGGCTCTTTGGGCGCTGTGAGATCTCCCGTTATTCTTGCATAATTTTTAATTAATTCGAATAATTATTTTTGGAATATGTTTATTAACAGTTACGAGCGTGTTAGGACTGTAATAATGGCATTAAACAGTTGTTGCTTACTGAACATTAGACATGAAAATTTTAAATTAGTGAATTAATTTAGCCTGATTCATCGCGTTAAGTGAATTAATTAATTGATTTTGGACATAGATTTCTACTTATATATTTGACGAACCTTACTCAAGGAATCCACCCCACAACACATATTTCCCAACTCTTTTTCTTTGTATAAAGTGCTACAAAAGGTTTGTTTTAATAAACATATTTTGTATTAGGTACTTTACGACTGTCGCTGCAGGCAGGCCAATGAAAGTATTGATGATTTCTTTGTTCAGGAAAGAATTTCGATATTTGAAAATTTCACCCGAATTTAGAAAGAATACGCCCACATCTCACTTCTATCCGAATATCTCTTCAGTGGTATGGATGGATTCTAAATTAAATTTTAGGCTAATTTGACAGATATTAGTTTCGGCCCATATTCTTTAAACTGATAACACGCCCAACTCGTGTAGAAGGAGGCTTAATTGATACAATTTATAATTAACCCATCAAGCTCCGGAAGGTCATTACTAGCCACAAACATCATATTCCATTACAGCCTCTGAAGGACAGATCTGACCGATGGGTCCATACATTATAAAATTATTTTTTTCTGTTATGCTTATTCTTTTCAGTTTGTCTCAAATATCCAAAAAATGTATATAAGTGTATGATTCAAGTGACAGTTTTAAATAATTCTTTACACAAAAGGAATGTGTTTTTTAAATATCGAATTCTTTCAAAATTATGGGCGTTTCGAGTCAAAATGTTCCTGAAAGTTTTTTTTGTTAACGTTTTCATGTTTGATTAAAATGAAATTATGTTTTAGAAATATCAATGTTTATGTGAGATAAACATCTTTAAGATCATTTTTATCTAGTTTATAAAATGGTATTTCTTTTTATGACAACTTAAAAAGTAATAAGTATGAAGCACATTTTAGATATCTCGGGAGCATTCCGACATTCCATGAAATTTCACCTTGTCGTTTGGGCTTGTAGGTAAAAATATTTTTAAACTTGAAGGGTTAGGTTAGGTATATTTGAAGGATTAACTAATTTACCTAGGGTTTTAGCTGCTTCATCAAACAGATTTTCTGCTTTACAGTTAGTTAGCAATAATAATATTTTAAATGGATTTATCATATCTCTTTCTCGATTCTGTGAAATAAAATACCTATGTTTCATGTAAATTAATTGAGTCATTAATATTTGAAATCTTGATTTTTATATTTAAATTAACCCAATTTCCGACATCCGATCGATCTGAAACTCGGCAGATATACTCGTTCTCCAACACAACTCAACTCTGCTCAATATACATCACTGGACTGAATTAATTCATTCATTCCGTCAGGTACATATTATTGTTTCTTTTCATCAAATTTGTGAATGCCGAAAAAGACTTCGGAGAATGGTGTGAATAAGGTTGGGCAGTACCTTGCTATTCAGATCTGGTAACCAAACACGGCTAAAGCCATTTCAAGCAACAACGTTTCGATTCAGAATGGTGGTCTTTCGCCAAGACTATACCGACAGCACTCTAGAATACCAGTCACACGTCTTCTGTGCTAAAATAAGTTTATCAATAATTCATCAAGGCAAGGGAAATAATAATTATTGATAAGAGAGAGTTCAACGTCTAAATTTTTGGCATTGTATATGTATTCATAATTGACATGCTTATTTATTGCCTGTCTACTGCAAATAGTCTCAAATCTACCGGATTTTAAAAGATTAATAGCGTAGAACCGTGAAAAATCACGGGTTATTATAATTGTAGGATTTGTGAAGCTGAAAGTTTTTTTATGAAAAAATATTTGCCTCAGGATTCTTGATCTTTCGAATGTTAGTAAAATATAATATTATCATCTATTCAAAGACATTATAAAATACAAGACACGCTATATTCATAGTATTAATGGAACAAATGACGTAGCACCGCTTATGAAAAAGATTGCCACTCAAATAAAATGTGTGTAAGAATGAAATAGCTTTATGAACGGCCCGCCAAAGCGTCCACTGGCACGCAGTAACGTTTCTTCACTATTAATTATTCAAACTTTTTCCTCTGTCAAACTTTTGAGATAAAGAAATAGTTGATATTACTAATAAAATAATTTTGGTGCCTACTTTATTGCTTGTTTTATTATAGTAATATATAAATTAATATAATCAGTTCTAATTTTGAAAATTAAAAGTTCATTGAACTTGCACATTGAATCATGCACCGACAACCGAAATTAGCAGGTTTAATTTCGTCGAACAGTACTTTTATAGCACAAGTCTTTAATCCGTTCTGTCATATTTGTCTCTCTTCTCGCTGCTATTTTCTGATGTTGAATATTAAGGCGATGCACTACGTAGTAATGCAAAATTATGTGGTTTGGGTTTGAAAATTTGGTCACCTAGAAATGTTTCAGATGCTTTAATTAAATATTGTGAGTAGAATACATCTTAGCCTTTGAAATAATCGAGTATTTTTTGTCTTTTTATAAGCCCAGAAAAAAATAATTTAAAAGGCCTATGAAAACTGCTTTAAAGTTCAAAATTTCCTACTTACGAACCCATGTTCGGTTATGATTTTATTGTATAATGTGGCAAATTAAGTTATTTATAAAATGGTCGGAAAACATTTAAATATTCATGCTTGAACATCCACAAAATTAAATAGAAGGAACTTTTTGGCCATGTTTTTTTCTTGCATAAATCAAAACAGCTGGATGGTGTTAAGCGGGAATTTAAGCCTTATCGCCATCTACGTAAGGAGTGTTATTGATGGCGGCTCGATTCAAAATATTACACGACCTAGTGCATCGCCTTAAAAAGTTTTGATATGCTTATTTGTCTAATCTAGAATTGAGGCAACATTTTTTACTTCGCATTGTGGCTTCGAATGCTATGCAGTCTATTTTTAGTCTTGTCTGTTGAAAGTGAAGCGATGCACCTGGAATGCGTTGCTCGGCGGGATATTGCGTTCCTTGTTCTGTTGCACTTGTAAGTAGACTTGAGTAGTGGAGAGCGTATTAAATGTCAGAAGGACTTTAATAACAAACTCAAATTCCAAATATCTGTTTTGTACACCGACCAACAAAGTCTAGACAGGGCGTGTGGATATTAAAAATAACACCGAACCCAAAATTATTGGTTTCTAAAATTAGGTTACGAAAACATTTATCGGAAAGAAAGTACATTTTTTCGCATTTGCATTGCTTTTTATCTTTTGTTGGTCTGTGAGGACCCATTTTGTCTTCCAAGATATTATGCTTTCGAAGCGGCATTATGAAATTCAGTGTTCTTCTGTCTGGATTTTCTAGGTAAACCCAACATTTTTTGCTATAAATGTCATTTTCCAATGATATATATTTTTTTAAATGAGTCATGTCTTCGTGTCGTATCGCTTGTTCCATATTTTTAAATTTCACGTTACGGGCGAAGCCAGAACTATTATACATTTTATCAATTAAATACGTCTCATAGTGCCAAATATATATTATTTATAGCTCATATAATTATCCATAACGCCAATAAAAACACCTTGGAGTGCACAAAAACACGCAATAACCTTAAAGTATGTAAAAACACGTAATAACATCACAAGAAAAACGTAAAGTAGCACATCTGTTTATGTGTTGACTTCGTGATAAGTATTCATTCATTCGATTAGGAAGAACTGTGATAACTGTATACAATCGCCACATATTTGACATCGATTCTCTTATCCCAATAAATACCTAATATCCATAGATAATAGAAAAAAATCAATCATTGAAAAACATTTTTTTTATATATGAAATTTTTTTAAATGGTTTGACTCAGGATTGAACCTTTCTCCCTGTGGACTAGAGTTAACTACGCTAACAACTGAGCCAAATCCCGATTGGATTGGACCGACATTAATTTCTTATATTAACTGCTATAATGTCATCCGATTTCAGAGAAATGCGTATACGTCCGCGCGTGTGTGCGTGTTTGAAAGTTGATATATTGCATTGTCATCAAGAACGAGTCTATCTGTCGAGTTCAGATCGATCGGATGTCGAGAACTGGCTTAATTTCCGCTTCCAAGACTTTCATTAATTCATTACCGAAAACAAAAGGTATAAGAATAAAAACTAAGATTTAATATATTAATGATTCAATTAACGTACTTGTTTAATCCGTCAATGACACGCATGTATTTTATTTGACTGAATCGAGAGTGGGATATGACAAGATAACTACGCCCTGATAGTAAGTTAACCTCTCGTTATTAAAAATTAAAATATGAATAATTTGAAGTAATAACCGACAGAGAGACACAGCCCTGAGTACAGTATAGCATAGCATAGTGTAGTGGTTACCGGTTAGTGAGTGTATCAGGTTCGATGATCCACGAAACTCTCGCGGAATTCCTCTCTATGGAATGCAGCGGAGAAGGTAGGTATTACCTACCTGCCCGCGGGGAAGCCACTATCAATGGCCGGTCGGTGATGCTTTCATTATTAACTCACACGTTTGGTCTGTGATAGCACATTACACACTACATACAGCACACCTTTCTAAACTCTAATGCTGCGTATACATCTGCGAACCGAAACGCTAGCCGAGCTTCGAAATTATGCACGAAGAAAATTTACTGATAATTGTTAATTTATTAAAAATCTGGTCAAATTATTCGTTTTCCTCTTATAAAGTTGACTGGACGACTATAACGAATGATGATAAATTTCATAACAAGCTATCAGAAAAGCACGAATATGTTATGCGGAAGTCGGAACACGTGTTATTCAAAATAATAATACTTTCGCATCTCGTCCATCACATTTATACAGACAAGGCCACCTGCGTGACCACGTGTTCAGATATGTTCGGAATTACTAATATTCTATTAGGAAATGGTCCCGCAGTCACATTTTTAACATTTTCCTAATATAAAAGCCGTACTCATTTTTCTCCTTGTGGGAAAGGAACGAAGCAGCCGCAAGCGGCGTTTCGCGCCATTTGCTGTTGCTTGGCTCGGTTCGGCTCGCGGTTCGGTTCGCAAATGTATCTGTACCTTAATACATAGTACAAGTCTACATAACGTGATCGGTTCTTTCAGTTGTTATTGTTTGGTTTTTTTAGAAATTATAGCCACACTGAGAAAAATGACCATTGCTTATTTATTAATAATCTCTTCAAATTATTGGTAATTCCGATTAAAAACGGGGTTGCAGGCCTTAGGAATGAATTAAAAATTTCCTGATAATAAATTACGAATATATTTTTATTACTATGTTGGAACAGGCGTTCGTGGAATCCGAGTATCATTACGAGGACGAAAAATATTCGTATTTTCATGAACACGTGTTCCGATAACATGTGTATTCGTAATTTGCAAAAAAAAATACAAGGAAACCTGTTGATTCATTTGTTAGGCCTGCAATAACTTTTTTAACCGGAATTACCAATAGTTTGATCTTAAATTAATCTGTAGTCATTTTTCTCCGTGTAGGTAGGTACTCGGCATTAATTGAAAAATACTTTATTATATATATTTTTTGGAATTTCGCTTAATTCTTGATAGGATACCTTTTATTTTATTTATTTCGGTGCCAGTCGGTGGCTGAGTTGGCATCGCGTCTGGTTCCCACCCGTGCGACGTAAGTTCAATTCCTCCGTTGCCTAACTCCTTTATCACACGACAAGCAACATTTCCGCTGAGTGTGGTTCTAGTAAAATATTTTCAGGTTATTCGTAAACAGGAAATGTTTGTTTTTCTTCATATATTATATTTTTTAAATCATGACACATGTTATATAACTCAATGGAAAAAACCTCGAACGGCGTTCTAAAATTTGTACTCTTTGAAATTGTGACAACTATTCTCAGCTTTAATTCTAACTTTTTTTTTTAGTTAATTTTCACGTAAAAAAAGTTAAATTGTTTGAATGGAAAAAAAAATGTATATGAAAAATATGGAATTTACAGCAAAGTAATTTTTGTATTTTTAACTTCTACCGTCTTGTAGAATCACCTCACGAAGTTATTGCAATTTACCCCGGACCCCTTGAACATAATACATTTATAAGCATAATCAAATGTTATTATGAAATTCTAATATATTTGCCAAAATATGTAACACTATGTTTGAAAAAAAAAATCAGCGATACAAGTTTATCAGTTCCGAGAACCGAGGTGTGGGCATTGATTTGTGCAGGTGGGATTGTACGTTGTCTGCCTTCTGCTTCTTGTAGGTGTGTAACCTTGCAAAGGCGCTCCCTCCATGTTTTATCCGTTATATCATCATACTCTTAACTGCTCTTATTGGATTGTTATCATTTTGGATGTCAAACCCTCAAGTACTACGGATATCTTATCGCTTCAGGTTAATTTGTCAGCTTTTGGGAACAAACCACATGGTCTCACAGAAATAGTTGTAACTTTCTTACGTTGTGGTGAGAAATATGATATAAACGTTGTTCGAAAGAGAAAACATCACGCTTTATATTCAAATCTAGAACTTAACAACAGAAGAATTAAATTGTGCAGCTATTATTAAACCAAAGGTAACCGCAATATGAAAAAAAACTTACGAGATTTATTTTTTTATTAATTATTTTTATATCTAACTACAAAAAAGTGAATTGACTATAACGTTTGTAATAGATTTGTGTAGTAAAAATAAGTGTGTTTTTTTATATTTTTCGTCATCAATAATTTTAGTTACAAAATAAGTAAAATGAGATTTTTTTTAATGTTTGCAGTTAGTATTTTAATATTTCAAAAAAGTATAATATGTTAATCTGTAATAATTAAATATGAGAGCGTATTTCATTGCCTTTCCAAAACAGTTTTTAGTTTTAGGATATTTTATTTTTTATTTAAAAAAAAAAAGAAAGACAAACATTCCCGGGTTACAAATAACCTGACAATATTTGAAAATCTCCTACTACCACCACAGTAAGCTGAAAATGTTGCTTGTGTTGTGATGGAGGACTTAGCCAGCCGAGGAATTGAACACACTACGCCTGAGTGGGACCCAAGCGCGATGTCAACTCGGCCACCGACCGGTATGTTCAGATATATTCAGATATTCGGATTTTATTGCAAAGCGGAAATATTCCGACCACCTGACAGAGGCCTGAGGAGTTAGGGCTGCCAACGACCATTCTGATCTATTATACCTACTTTCGAATTCCGGAAATTATATCTTATTAATATGATAGTATTTTTTATGAAAGCATCTGTTTTAATGTTATTATATACTGGAGGAGGTTAGGAATTATCATTTTTTTTCCAATCCAAATGAATTTAATCGTATCAAAATAATAAAATATATATATATATATATATTCAGCAGTTGTTTTTTTTTTTAATAAATTCCGGTTTAGATCACAACGCCGATTTACAGCATGACAGTTTTTGTAAATACTATCTTCAATTCCCCTTTCTTATGTACTATAAATCATTAGGCATGTGTTTTAATCTGAGTATTTTTACTGATTAAACCAGCTTTACAAAAGACCTGTAGGTATTTAAAAAAATAATTATAAAGAAATTACCTATCGAATATTAATTTATTAGCTTATGTTCGTGAAAAACGGTTAAGTTGTGCCTTCATTCAAATTCGATAGACAGTGAAAGTAAATATGTATTGTCATTTTAACTATTTATTAATTTGTTAGAAACAAACAGTTTTTTATATAGTATAAACATAAATAATGTATGACGTTAACCCCTTAGGCGAATTTGTTCGGTTTTGGGAACAAACAGTTATTATCCGTTGATCCAATTTGTTAGCTTTTGGTAAGTGCCTCACATGGTCTAATAGAAATCTTTGTATCTCCCTTAGTGTCAAGGTGAGAAATATGATTTAAACTGTGTTAGAAAGCAGAAAAAAACATCATGCTTTATATTTAACTCGAAAATAAATGAACTACAAAATAATTGAAAGAATTCTATGAAACCAAAGGTTCCGACCGCAATTTGAGAAAAATTTGTAAGTTTTTGGTTAATTATTTTTTATATGAAACGACAAAAAGTGGGGTGGCAGTAATGTTTATAAAATGCATTTGTCAAATAAATGTTGTGTTTTTTACTATCAGTAATTTTAGTTAAGTGCGTAAGGTGAGCCATTGTTAAACCTGTTTTATGTTTGCATTAAAAAAAATTAATACTTCAAAAATTGTATGTTTATTTCTAATAATAAAATTTGAAAACGTAATGCCATCACCCTTCAAAAACAAAAGCGGAAATACAAAAAAAAATATCTGACCATCTGACAGCGTCTTGAAGTATAATGGTTAATCCATTGAGCGATTAAGCAAAGTTAGGCCAAAAAGTTTCTTATTCTAATGTTGGTTAGAAATAGTAGTTTTATTTTGCCTTAAAACTAATAAGAAGGTAAGGGAGAGTAAGAGAAATATAGGATTAGGATAGGAGATGCTCTCGACAGAATATTACTGTTACAACCTATTTGATTGCAGTCACAGCGATATTGTCATGATAATAATGTGCTGAATAGATCAGATATTGTTTTGAACATGGTAGGAACACAATCTAAGATTGTGATTTCCTGGTATTGTGTTAAGATGTAAACCAGGTTTAATATCTATATTTCCTGCCATGCAGCATTTAGCAATTGTATCTAGTATTACTACTAACCTATTGGCAGATTATTGCATTGTTAACGAATACCTCAGCTCAGCGGTTAAAGTTCCTGTATTGATCCCAATACAATACGAGAGATTGGCAGCGTTATGTTATCGGCCCGGTATCATTGTTTATATTGTAATTGTAAGAGTGGAATGCCTTATCAGCAGGTTTGCATAATGGGCCGAGATTAACCCCACAGCTGTTGGTGTGTACGTGATATCGAACTCCCGCGTCTAGACTGTCGTAAGTCAAAATAATTTAACCTGGGATAATGAACATATGGCCAGTTTCACAGAATTTTAACAATTCGTCAAATTTAATATTAATAGTCCTCTAAAGGTTCTATTCAAGTTATCTTATTATTCATTATTGGCAATTTGTTTCACATAATTTATTATTTTATTTTTAGAAGAAATATTTTCGTTGTTTGAATAGGGTATTTTCACTGTTTTTTTATTCTCTAAAAATGAAGAAAAAAAATCACGATGATGAAGGTATAAGAATATTTATGCTGTCAAGTAAATTTTATTTAACGATTTGTAATGTGCCATTTTCAATTTTCCGTCAAATGTTCGTTTTTATTGGTGAATTTGGCGGCGTTGCCGTCACGCCGGGCAACGTTGTTGACAGCCGTATTACCAGAAATTGGCGGTTTCTATCTCATAATGACGTTGTAGCCAGTTGGAACCGTTTCTGTATGTGCGGTTTAGGTAGTTTTTGAAATAAATAATTATAAATATTAAAATTACATATTTTTAGTGCGATAATCGTAATTAGAAAAATAAACTTCAAATCTACCACACATTTCATAGTTTTTGAAAATACCCCACTCATCAAAAATTGTTGCTTGTAATGGCTATAACCTTGTTTAGTGACCATATCTGAATAGCTAGGTACTTCCCGACCGTCCTCTCCCTCCGACTTCTTCCAGCCCCACAACATTCCCCAAATAGGTATGTCGTTCTACTGGCTTCGGGCAGTTGGGACTCTTGTGCGGTATTCACAACTGTCACGGTGCACATTTATTTAGAGTTCTGAACCCTTGAAAACATTATTTTTCAAGTTTATAAAAACTAAGATTTCAAATGAAATTCAATTTCTAGTGAAAAAGATTTTTTAAATTTCAAATTTCTATTATTTTTTTCCATACAAAAATATTTTTCCGTAGAAGAATATTATAATTCCATACAAACGATTCAACTTTTGTACCTGAAAACTACCTTAAAACGTTGAAATTTTGGAAAAGGTTATGTATGTTTTTTTACTTGTACTATCGTGTAGAATAACCTGCAGACGTTTGTGCACAGGTATATGAGAAGAAGCAAAAATTTCATTATTTATTTATTACACACCCTAGTGGGCTTTTCTTAAAAAAATACAAGCCTTTTGTATCAGAGTATGCACTTAAAAATTAATACAATAAATAAAAAACATAATGGCAAAAATGAATCCTCACGCATATAATTGAATTTAAAAGAAAAACAAATAAATAAATTCCCAGTTTCACATATGTTTGGAAGCGTATTGCGATTGAAAGGCGACCTTTCAGTCTAAATCAATCATTATTTTGTTGGATGTGGTGTATATGAATATCTCTATTTTGAAATCTTAGTCATAGTCGTCCGTAGAACAATTTTTGCAATTATAAAAGGTATCTGATATGATCATTTAAGAGTTTGTTGTTTTGTTTCTTAGTGGCCTATTTATCGACACAATAATTTTATCTCTTTATCTCTAAATTTATCGAATGAGGCGTTAAAATTAAAACGATAACTCCGCAAATATACCACTTACTCTCTACAAATAAATATCGATATTAATCACAGACATATGAATATAATGTCTATGATATTAATATAATATAATTGCAGAGGAACTAAGAATTTAGACTGAATGCTGTAGAAATGATATTTCTTGAGGGGCGAACGTGTGGTAAAACCATTTATGATTGTGTGAGAAATGTTGAGATCCGCAAAGAGTGCGAGGCTGATCTAAGCGTAGTGAGTAAGTTTAAGAAAGTGCGGCTTAAATGGTTTTTTTTTATTTTTTATATTAACTCCACACAGGAGGCCCTGAGGAAAATAATTTCCCTCAGGGCCTATGTCATCTTTGGGGATGCTGTGTGGAGGGTCTTTTTGTGGAGAGGAAGGAGTGAACATGGGTCTTGAAGAGTCCCATGTTGTAGGAGGGAGGAAACACAGAGGCCGGCAGTTCGTTCCACAGCCGAGCTGTTGAACTTAAGAACGAATCGTAGAAGCGACCCGTTCTTGTGTGACAAATGTCAACCGTGTACAAATATTGGGCACGCGTTTGGCGTGTATCCCGACTACGCACCGGTGCCGAAGGGATTAATGACGCTAGTTCCTCAGAGCATCTTCCATTGTAATACCGATAGAACAAGGACAGCATACCTACCTGACGCCTGTGCTCTAAAGATTGCAGTCCATTTGTTAAGATTGGGGAATCTATCAAACGGACCGCCCGTTTTTGCACAGAGTCAAGGGTTTTTTTCAGGTATTTAGGGGCTCCGGACCAGAGATGGCTGCCAAATTCGACAGTAGGGCGCACTTGCGATTTGTACAGGGTCAGCAGTTGTGTATTATTAAAGTATCTGCGGGCCCTGTACAGTACGCCCAGCTTCTGAGAGGCCAGCTTTACTCTGGCTTCGATGGAGCCCCCATACCTGAGCTGGTCACTTATAGTTACACCAAGCATATCAATGGAAGGCCTGTTCGGAAGATTGCTTCCGTTGAAGGAGACTAGATTATCATTTAGATCCCTTTTAGACGTAATAAGACAGGATTGGGTCTTTGAAACATTAAATTCGACGAGATTATTTTTACCCAAGGAGGAAATACTCTCGAGATAACCGTCCATTCTCTGCTTCAAAGCCCTCCGAGCCGTTGGAGTTTGTGTGCCCTTTGGGGGCCTGTCAAACAAAAAGCTATCATGAACTGTACTGTCATCCGCGTAACAATGTATCGGTGCACATGTCAAAAGGTCATTGATGTGCAACAAAAACAAAGTCGGAGACAGAACCGATCCCTGTGGGACGCCAGCATTTATAGAGTGCGAGGAAGAGGTGAAACCGTCAGCAACCGCCTGAATCGACCTATCCCTTAAAAAGTCTGCAATCCACGTTTGGGCGTGTCGAGCAGATGAAGGCAGAAATGAGTGTAAGGAGAATATATGACGCAATATGGAATGGTAGAAGTAATCGGGGACGACCGAAGAAGACAGCACGACCAATTGAACCAAAAACTTGAGTTAGGCCATGTCAAGAGTCAGAATAATTGAAGGGTATGCATGAGACTATGAATGAATGTGAATAAAGCAAGACCGAGTTTGACGGTCCGTCTTCTATACCCACCCCTGCGGGAATCGGAGTGATGTTCGGTTAGTTAAGTTTTTTTTACCTGCTGTACAATATTTTTAGATTTAATCGTTATTTACGATGAAATGAAATTATAGAAACAAAATAGCACATACGTTACATGAAAATGCACGCTTCCATGATGATTCGTCAAAATAACAATTCAACTCACCTATAAAAAGTGTTATAAAGTTAAGAAAAGTGATGAAACAAAAAGTAGGTTAAATGTGTTACATATGTAAATTTTAACCTATTTTTTTTTCATCACTCAATTACTTTATAACACTTTTTATAGGTGTGTTGAATTGTCGTTTTGATGACTTATCCGGTCACCAAATGATACAATATTACACATTCACTCTGCATGTAAATGATATAACAAAGAGAGCTATAAAAATGCTTGGTTTCATATGCAGAACGGCGAGTGATTTCAAGTCACTTGAATGTTTGAAAAGATTGTACACTTCTTTAGTAAGAAGCCAGGTAGAGTATAATTCGTCTATTTGGTCCCCATTGTATAAAACGCATTCTGAGAATATTGAAAGGGTACAGCACAAATTTCTAAGATTTATTAACTTTAAGCTGAATATTCCAATTCAAAATATTAACTATTTTCTTTTGATGAAACAACTTAACTTAATAACGCTATCAGATAGGCGGATCATCTCTGACCTTGTACTTTTAAATAAAATTATTAATAATTCCATTGACAACCCTGAAATTCTCGCCAAAATAAAATTTTACGTACCGACTAGAAATACGAGGCAAAGTGCTACATTTTTTTGTGACAATTTTAAAACCAACTATGTAGCTCATACACCTATAAATAGACTACATCATTTTGGCAATAAATTTGGGAATATTGTAGACATGCTTAAAGATTCCGTATTAGTTATAAAACGAAATCTTTTTAATCATTTTACTGAGATGTATGAATTCACAACTCTGTAGTGAATACACTTTTGTTTTTATATGTATATGTTTCTTAATACATATTTAGCTTTCCGTAATCCACACTATTAATTTGAATTTACCTTAATTTAATCAAAAATCATAATTTATTGTAAACTATGTAACACAACTGTATTACTTGTTAAGCGTAAATAAATAAATAAATGTTATTAATAATTCCTTGTAATTTCTCATTTGTGGTATGTACATTGAATAATTACAGGGTGTAGTGTAAAATGTGTGGGTTTGTAGATGTGAAAAGTAGCTGTACATAAAAAAAGAATCGATATTTATTCACTTTGAACTGTTAACATAATTGCCATGATACTCTTTTTAAATGTGGCCTGTGGGTCTAAAAAAATGTCGATGTTAAAGTTTTGACGAATATTATTGAAGGTATGAACAATTTAGATTATTAACATATTGATTGATTGATTTGTACAAAATATGGCAAAAATCTATGCGTGCCGTTAAAATCAAAGTCACTCAAAAAAATCCGTGTTTGAATTTGTTTCCTCCGTATTAATTATTTCCAATTACGTTTTATACAAAAATATAGTTAAAATTGAATGAAATATCTTTTACAATTTACCAACTGACAAAAAATTGTGAAATAATTCCCCAATCAGAAAATGATGACTACTGAGTGACGATAGCTCTAATGAAACGTGAAGAAATGCAATATCAATTTAGCAGGGGACAGATTGCTTATCGGAACCCTAACAAGACTGATAAATAGCCCCTAAATCAAATCAAACATACTCATTACGGTTGTGGGTTGGTTGTCTGTGAGTGATTGTAACTCTGGTTCAATAAACTCGGATTTGACAAATGTCCTATCTTATCAAGTTTTCCGACATTCGAAAAGTACAATAATTATAATATCACGTTTTTCACGCGCAATAATTCATTCAATTTTTTACAGAAAATGATTTAAATTGTCATTTTCAAAATTGGAACTGATCTGTAAAGAATTCAGACATGATTTGATAACTTCAAAAGGTGATGTTGTTAACCAGTTGCTACTGAAAATATTTTTTCTACTTCTTTCTTTACATAAAATTTCAGCTTCACAAATACTATAATTTTAATATCCCGTGATTTTTCACTGTTCAATCTGAACCTGCGAAGCAGACAATCCGCTTAGATTATCTTGAATTTTTCTTATTATGTAGCTAGCTGTACCCCGCCAAGCGTTGCTGTGGCTCAATCTGTCTGTGCAGATAGATAAACAACAGATGGCGCTGCTTTTAAAAAAAAAACATTTTTCACCTATCACAGGTGACATCTACGTAATATAGGTATATAAAAACACACGTGTCAAAATTTCAAAGCAATCGGTGAAGAAATTTCGGAGATTTAATATTTTGAACAAACGAACATTTAAATTTTAATTTATATAGATTTTCAGTTCAGTGTTACTTTGATATTACTGTCTGTTGGTTTGCCACGCTAAGATAAATTTGTCCAAATACAGAAAATAGGACAACTGTCTCCATTGTCTCACAAGCGTGTCGAAAGGTGCACAGTGCGAGGGAGTCAGTAGTCTGTAGTCTGTAGACGTGTTGTATATGAACGCAATAGGCGGCGGGTGTGGGTGCAGTGAAAGCGAATGTGAATCTTCCGATCTAACAATAATTACCCCAAGTTATTAATACTTCTTTCAAGGTTGCATAAATCATCTATTTCGTTTGTTAAATATTACAATTACTTCAAGGAAAACATGTCCCTTTTTAAGAAACTTCATATGTTTTAATATTCTTTATCTGGATGTTAACCTGACGCTGCGTGGGACAGTAAAAAAGTATTGACGTTTCACAATTTGTTCATAGGGTGTACCAGGACAAACCCGACAAACTTTAATCAGTGATTAGCGAATTTATTTCGAATAAAAAATATAAATGATATTTTTTTCTCCAATATCATTTTTCGTCTAAAAACAAAAATTGGTAGCCGAGTGTAACCAGTCACAACATGTAAAAGTTTTTTTTGAATTTGAAAATATATGTATAAATATATGTAAAATGCCACTGTTTCTACTATCGCGGTACGGGAACACCGATGGAACGCAGGAAAACGTTTTGTCTTCTTAAACAATTTATTTGGATCAACACATTATGAAAATGGGTATTATTTCCCATCGTATTGAGCTTAGGTACGTATATACCTATGATCTCCACGATCACTGTCCTCAGAAAAAGGGTCTAATTTCCCTCAGTCTACGTACATACTTATCATTAAAATATTAAAATTTAAAATGTGTCAATTTTAATTAAAAATGATACCATAGTAGTTAACATTTTATTCATAAAATACCAAGCCAGTTAATTCTAATAGCATCAGATCTTATTTGTGCAAATGCTGCGGAAAATATAATGCTTTTATCATAATCTTAAAAAATAAATGGCGTAAAAATATAAATCTTATGCTTAAATTGGTATTTTGGCATTATGAAAACGACAACCATCTAGATTTTAACCGCAAATAGGCCGAGGAATCACTAGTTAAAATTTAATCGGGAAGGTACAGTTACGCCTTGCGTAGAATTTCGAATATTTGCAGAAACTACTTCGATAATAAGACTCGGAATTGAAACTTAATTTGAGATGGGCATGTTTAATTATGAATAGTCTGACTATTCCTCAGTCTTTCAACACACCCCAAACTGGAATGCAATAGTAACTCTGGTCTCGGGCAGTTATTCTTGTGAGGTCTTCACATTAAAAACATATTAATAAACTTCACGTTAGGGACATATTTAATTATTATTCAATATTAATAGTCAATAATAAAGTCTGATAAAACACTGTAACTTCCGCGTGCTATAAAAGCCTGTTTATTATAACCAATAAGAACGGTATGAATGTATGAGGAACAACTTTTAGTTAGATAGTGTACCTATCTAACTAACTTTGTGTGTGTGTTGTGTTTTAACGAGATATGTATGATAATAAATAATAACATACCGGCGCAAACTAACTACAGAGTTCTGCTAACGACCCCGCACCAGTGTCTAGTGCTGTGTCCAGTGCCTAGTGCCTACCTCGCTCCGTGCAATTGATTGGACGACTCTGAGAAAATACCAACACTACTAGCGAGGTGCCGACGTGTCTACCTTTTATCGAAAAACCGTCTACTAATAATAATCTAATACAATTTCCCAGACCGATCTAGGAGTCCGAACGCCCGAACAAAGACGTGTTGGTGCAGAAAAGCTCCCTAGTCGAGTTTAATTTTTCGAACGACTTCCCCGATCGCGAACAATGACCGTCTGCCACGCGATGTTCTCTTTTATCTGCGCGGGCTAGCGGGAGGGTAGAGGCAGGTGGAATCGTCTGGAGGAGGTTGGGTTCACTGACGTATCGTGCACCTATTTGGTTGGGTTGGGTTTTCCACACTCCCTTAACTATTTTCACCCCCTTAAAACACGACAAACGCATCGTGATTATTGGCTTAAATGTCATTGATCCTATTGAACTCACATTCAGATATTTATATTATTCGGAATTACGTTGAAGAGTTTTGGTTGTATTAGGCGGTACTACGTATTACAAGGAATCATTTTGGAAAATGAACCCTAATTTAATTTATAATAATAATAATGATTATTATTAATAATACACCAATTCTTCTTCAGTCAATTTGGGAGGCGGGTATGGTTACCGCCGCCTTGGGAACCATTCATTCAGGCCGAATTGGGGAGACTCTTTGATCTCTCCAGTCAGACTTCGACCCTAATGCCTTGCGTCGCAGTGGGGTGTTTGGATTCATACATCACTACTGGATACACTGACCCCCATCTTCCTACCCACCCTTACCCCTTTCCGTCCCAGAACTTCTTCTCCTTCCCTCCCTTACAAAGACTTTCCGCACAGCATCCCAAAGATGACTTAGGCCCTAAGGGAAATTTTCCTCAGGGCTTCCTGTGTGAAGTTAATATAAAAAAAATCGGTTCGTCATTGCTGATATTCTTGACCCCCTACTCCAAGGTCCCATGGTCGACAAGGCTCTCCCTCTTGCAGTCCTGTGCTGCGTTGAGAACCTCGGACGCCAGTGATCAGCGCATTGGTGACCGTCATCTACTTCTCCTGACAAACACTTTGCAGGGACCATGAGTTTCCCAGGTTGAAGTCCTTAGTTTAACGAGCAACGAGTCCAAAGTATCATAAAATTTGCTGCAGGCAGACAGTTGATAGCCTGTTAGGGATGCCTGGTTCTTCACAAAATACTGAGCATTTTTCTCCAGCACCACATTTCGAGAATGTTCTCCTCTTCCTTTCGCTGGCTCTAAGTATGGGTGTCTCCACACCACACCGTATAGAAATATACGCCAATACCAATATTTAAATTATAATTTTGGTTGAATGTGATCTTTTTGAGTGATGTTCGGTCGAGATTTTAAGCCCATAGAAGCAGAACAAGAACTGTCTAGTTATTGAATAATTTGCGCTGCGTCGTCCGATAAAAATACTTTCATTAATGATGATGGTTGTCTTCAAAACTGTTTATTTTTTAATCTATTCCATTTAAAATTTGAATTGTCTGTGATTATCTTCCAGAACAATGAATTAATTCCATTTTTCTTCTCAATTTTCACCTCTGTTGCGCATCTCCAGAAAAAGATGTTATAATTGCCTGTTTTACTAGAATTTATCTGTCAAATCTTGCAGCATCATCTAATGATAAAATTATGTTACTTTCATCTCAAAACGTACCATCATCTTCTACTAGATAATATATACCCGACTTCTTCCGAGATTTAATACCTTTTTTTCTTATTGAACAATTGAAACCAGTTTCAGTTTTACACTTCTTGGATTGGATCTTTAATCTCGTGAAAAGACCATTAAATAATGCAAATTGCATCCCCAAGTTCAGAAAATGTCTAATAAGCAATGTAGACATACTTTTTACTTTCTTCTTCCAGAGTAGTCAATTCCAATAGCCAATTTTACAAATTCTCTTCGCACGGCAAGACATGTTGCTTTTAAATAGTAATATTTTCGGTCCAACTCAGCATCATCATAAATATATTATTTGCATACGTAATTCCACTGCGAACGGTCGTAGTCCCAGGTACTCTTCATCTCTCGTCGAGTGTTTAATATTATTAAGTTGGAGGCAAGATTACTCCTAGACTACAAAGCTTTTTGAAGGTTAACCACTCGACACAAGTAATAATAATTATTTCCACTTGCTACTTGCTGAGGTGAACGTTGTTATAAGTCGGTGAATATTAATTCTAAAAAATATTGTTTTTATTGAATTACGCACACCTGGTTGGTATTCATGTTGTCTTTATCCTGTCGTGGCGAATGTTTAGAGACATCATTGTATGATTCAAAATTGTGCTCGTCGGAGGCAAACGTTCGCTATTGCCATAAGAATCAATCATCTCCATAAATAATTTTTATTAAAAATCTCTCTAATTATTATTGTTTTTTTACAGTTAATTTTTAGTGGTACTCGGTCTAAGTCACAATAATCTCAAGAAATGAATTTGTTTTAGAAAATACATTCGCTCTTCTTCGTCTTAAACAAACAAAAAGTATAAATTAGGTGAAATCTGTTTTGTAAAAGTTGAATTTATGTATCAAAGTTAAATGTATGTTTCAAAGTTAACCAGCTCACTAATGAAATATGAAAATCCAGAAATGCAAATTTCATGACGCTTTAGCTCACCGTTCACGAGTTGTTAATTGTCTGGTTTATGGTGGAAATATCTTACTTTATCAGCAACTCTCCGAATTTTAGATACAACGAAAACTCGGGTTGTCGAAGATAATAAAAAATAAAAATACAAGCTCGCTTGTCACTGCAATAACCTGACCTAACATTTTAAAAAAATACTTCCGAACCGTTAAACGGTGTTTTAGTTACACATTGTATAATTACTGTACAATTTTAGATTCGAGTTGGTACGAATAAAAAATCTCTATTTTTTAAATCCGGCAACATCGCATCTGGCACCCCACGCATGGGAAATTGTGTTTATTTTTCCCGCTATGTGCGCTAGGAGGGTTGTGTTTTGTTCATAAAATGGTCAATTTACTATTATATTCGTATAATTCTATAAGTTTACAACTTATTTGTGTTATTTTTCGTCAGTTAATTAACAACACAATTTTGATTCAAAATGATTGTGGAAAGCATTTTTTGTCAACATTTTTCCTGTTTAAAATTAAAATATTGCAATTTTTACATACTAAAATACATTTGAAATACAAAAATTAATATATATATATTTTTTTTTTTCTAAAATGGTATTTAATTTTTACGACATCTTCAAAAAGAAGAAATATATATAGAACATAAAATACCTTGGAAAAATTCCGAAATTCGATAAGAAATAATAATTATTAACAGTTTATAAAACAGATAAATTACCCTCTTTGACTGCATAAGCATTGTATAAAAATTTCCAATTATTTTATCTCAGTTTCTCTTGGTAAGATTTTCACATACACGGTTGTTTATCAATTTTATAAAATACTCATCACGTTTGTTAGTAAGGTAGTTATTATTTGTTTACAGTAAACATCCTACTTTTTCTATGGAATTCGCGGAACATATTATTGTATCTAAGTCCTAAATAAACACGATAGCTGTCTCCCGTTTCAGCATTCAATGGTGAATAGGTAGTATTCATGGGCCGTGTGTGCAAAACATAAGGAATGTCCTCGACTTTCCAATCAATTTCACCATTCACCTTTTTAGCGTCAGACCAACACCACACACTAACACCACAACTACTAAATACTAAACATTCCCATTCGGCCGAGGACCGACTAGATGGAGTGTGTAATGGTGGGTGTAATGAATTAAGGTTAGGCGGTGACTCAGGACTAACTAAACCATTACTTCTTTGAATAAAATTTCATTAGTAAGATTGACTAATAATAATTTATCGTCCATGAAATATTTGGTATTTTATAATATACATATCTAACTGTATATAATCATTCGAGCGTTTATGTGTTTAACTGTAAGTTACTTTATTTTTAAATACGATCAATTTGTTTTCACTTTTTTTGGTGAATTGCATTATATCGTGGCAATCACGCACACACACGCGCGGACATGTAAGCATTTCTCTGAAATTGGAACTCTTTTCTGAAGGTCCTGAGTTCAATTCCTAGATGTGACTGAATCTTTTATGTCTTTGCTGTTTCACACTTTTCGTTTGAGAGTCGCAAATATTGTCTTCAATGATTTAATATCCCGTGATTTTTTACGGGCCAACGCTACTATTAAATCTTAATTTTTATGTTATTAATCGTGAAACAACACAAAGATGCTTTCTTTTGTATTAACTATTAATAAATATTCTACAAAGGTATCTGTATAAGAGTACAATATTACACAAGGGTTGGTACTAGTATCTACCCTTGTGTAATATAAAATTTACCCTCATCTTAGAAAATATTTTTTCGTCTCCTACACTACTCGACCTTCAAATATTACAGGTTTTCTTTTGGTAATTATTCTCCTAATTCCGACATATTTGTGGACATAACCCTAATGAAGTTATTCCAATTTTATTATCTTTATACCAGCTTTACTTAAGTATCTAGCAGTGATAACAAATTATTATAAGCAATAATTAATTGCCTGAATTATCCATACCGAGTAAAAATAAATGCCGCCGACGGGAATTGAACCCGCAACTTCTGATGTTCGGTCAGGTGCTTTGGACCACTGAGCTACGTCGGCTTATTTCCAACACGACAAATAATTCAATATATACTAGTAATTACTGCTTATTATATTTTTTCACATATTTAAATATTATACATTGTGCTAAACATAAAAAACCTTGTCTTATAAACATTAGTTTATCATTAAAAATGGATATCTAGCAGTAGTTGTGGCAGCTTCTACGTTGCTAGGACTGCTAGGTGTAGATGTGTGTTAGGTAATAGCCACTCCCGATGGTGATGGCAGAATCGATACTAGCCGTGGCATGACGCGGGTGGACTTCTATTTGGGTCAGAATTTTTAATACACATAAGAGGTTCTCTATTCCATACGAACTGCCTACACTCATTATCTACTCGGTACCTACACAATATCTTTCTATGACATCGCATCCCGCCGGCGCTAGTAGTAAAATGAATTCACGTGGTTGTCCGGTTAAATAATTCTTATTTACTGCGTGAAAATGATAGTTTTCTTTCATCGAATTTCACATATTATTATTTGTTTGAATATACATTTGAGGATCGGCGTGGGACAAGCGACATACGCTTCTTTTTCAAAATTGTAAATTCGTATCTAACTGTCGCGAACTTCAGAGTCTGGTCGATTTAAGAGTACCCACTCGACACACTACTACCTATTTTAAAGTCACATTCACAAACAGATTCATCGCCTCCATTGTTTAGCAAATGAAACCTATGATATCGACATTTTTAATGTAACAAATGCGACCTTTAAAACATACTTTTAATGCGATCTTTTAAACATACTTATAAACTAATTTTTTAAATATCAAGATTTTATTTCTGATAATTTCACTTTATTATTATTATTATTTTGTTTAATTATAAACCACTGTAATGTAAGAAATATTTTTTTTCTAACCATTGTTTATAACCCTTATGTACAAAATTACGAACATTCCAATGTACCCAATCTAATGGCCCTGCACAAATGAAAAATAATATATAATTTTATTTTAATATATCTAAAAACGATCCTATGGAAATGTTAGGGCTACAAATTGAAACCCCGCAATGCTTCGCTATTGCTGTATACGCTTTCTCGGGCGTCTCCGACTTCTTCCATCATTCACTACTTTATACCACAATGTTACTTTAAAAAAACTACATTACTTCGACTCAGTATCTCATTCCGGTGCTGAGACTTTGCGTTAAGTATTCCTCGGGCGTCCCCGACTTATTCTACCATACAGATCACTCTCTAAACACTCCTGGCAACTTTGAAATTTTCCGCGATATCGGTTGACTACTTTTCAAGTTTTGCGAGCACAAACATAAGTAATAAATTTTTATATAATAAGATTTCTATTTGGATTATTATAGGTGTTCATTTTTACGCCGTGTTTCACGCTCATAACGCGAAACATGTAGGAATCACTTTTCAATAATATATAAGAAATATGATGCTAAGCCAATGCGTATTGGGAAAATTAAGGGAAAACTCCACATTTTGGGCACTAAATGGAATGTATCTAATAATTAATTAATTAATTATGTTGCGATGTTTGAACGTTACTTTCTTCGTAGGTTTTCGTTACTGAAGCGTATGAGCGGAAAATACAATGTACCTATATGTTGCCTTTTTAAACTTTTGGTGTTCAATATAATCGTACTAATTATTTTTGTTTTCTTTCTTTCCAGGTAAGCAATGTCCGACGTACTAAACATCTTCGACAGCAATTATTATGCGCTCTGGTGACAAGGTAGGCTTTATTCATAAAAATCGCTTATAACTCACATTCGTTCATTAAGATTTTTTCATTAATATTTAGGTTATTAACCTAACCTAGTTTTACACCATGTTTTTTTTCGTCCAGTTTTCATGGTTTCGGGGTGAAAAAAAGGACATGTATTTTGGTATCTACCAATTTTCGAACAGATTAAGATGGCGGATATTATTTGACACCTTCTGTCGTTTGTCATTGTTTCGCGTATCTACGGCAGTTGACGGCAACGGCAAATGACAGATAATGTCATGTTATCTACGGTTATGTTCAAGATGTTGCCATTTTGTGAGGATTTAGTTACCGTCCCAAAAAATATTCTTTCTTTTTTGTATGAAATTGTATGTATGAAAATAATTAGCATGAAAAGCAAAGATTTTTCATATGGTTCACGTTATAGTTTCCAAATTGGGACATGGGCCTAAAAAGCCCTGGACAGGGCATTAGTGCGATTTTGTATGAATGGCGTTGAAGCCAAATCTAGGGTGAGGGGAAATTGCCTGGCAGCCATCGTGTATAACAAACTTTCAATGATTTGTATGCGAAGTGTTGCGTAATGAACTGTTATAATTTTATTTGTGTTTTGTTTGATGAAACAAGGAATGGGATGTCATTAAAAAAATTGAAGTTGGTTTTGGCATATTTCATACATCATCTTTCCCCTCACCCCGCGGCTTTAAATTGTTCTCGAATAGCTCTGTCCGGGGCTTTTTGGTTCATTTATGAGAATCGGCTTGAAAAAAAAGCATCGTGTAAAACGCCTATATTTATGTTCAAGATTTCATCTCGTTTTCGACATGTCCTAGGGCCGACTGTTATTTTTATAGGCACGTTTAACCTTATTTTGTAAAAACAAATAATTATCTCCGGTTACAGTGTTACACTCTTCGCGTGAAAGAATTCAGTAGATTGCTCGAATTTTCCAGTTGATACATCACATTGTTACCGAAACGATTAAATTGTAGGTAATTGTAGTGCAGACCGACACGCCTCTAACGTGCCAACTATATTATTATGTTGATGGGCGCAGACGAATTCTACGGAATGTCCTCGTTATGAACGAACTTCAACCATCTGTTGGCCATCATTTTCTCTGAAAGAAAATGTCAACACTTTTTGTTATTCTTTCAGAGGTGGCGAGATTAGCAGGCTCTTATTTTAATACCTTTTTTCTTTCCCACACTTTTCAATGAACTGATGAAATATGTGGATAACTATCTACTCGCGCTTTCAGACATGTTTAAACTATATTTATGCTGACTATTCAACTGCTGATGATTTTTGTATTTCAGAAACCTAGTCACTGGTTAATACTGTGAACTTCTCTATTGCGTATGAATCAGCGTAAGCCAGAATTATTGGTCGCCCAATCAGACTAGACTCAAACAATACAAATATAGGATTGTGTGTATTATAATTTATTTATTTAGAATTAATTAAGTTATTGACAGTTATTGGACAATATAGAAAAGAAACGTATGCATTAGTACAAAGTTAATGAAACATATAATATTCTAGAAGTTTTCTGTCCCCACTATATAATACCTTTGTTAATAATAATGATAATTGGATAATTTGTATAGCGCCTCAAATAAAATTAGAATCACCCGAGGGGCGCTGTACAAATATAACTTCCTAGGCTCTATGTGCATATACGAGTCATATCCAGAAAGTAAGTGTACTGAATTTTTGTAGGTTACAATTTACTTTATTGAAACATAAAAATTACATGGTTACTTTCCTCTTTTTAATTCTCTCTCTCTTTCCTCGGTTGAATCTCCTTTTTAATGAACTAAACCTTCGATTGTCACTAACAGCAGATTTCGGGTTGGGTTAGTACTGACACAATAGAAAATGACACAGGTCACTGAAATTTTTTATTAACCTGTCTTTTAAAGACTCAAGGTAAGCCGCAGTGACTTATCTACATGTACTTAACACTGTTTACACTCGCCAATCAGTACCTACTGGTACTTACGTCATTATCCTCTTATCCTAATAGTCTCGCTCGTATAATATCGGCTCTAAGTCGCTATTAACTTTTATCGAAATCGTAAGAAAGTACTTTGTGGAGAGCACCCTTTATCCTACCCACATTAAACGACCCCAATAAAAGAGATTTTGGTCTTTTGTAGACTAGCCCAACCCTCTACATAACGTGTAGAAAACGAGTGGTTTTTGGCGATGTTTTTGTTGGCTCACAAAATGTTAAAAATTGATGAAAACGAGACAATCATTTTATGGTCACTCTGAAAGTGTCCGTGAAACAGACCTTCATTGACGAAAACAAAAAGAAAACAAATCATAAATCAATAAAAATGCTTATATTATGTTGGCATCGTGAAATTCAGCGAGCATGATATTTGCACCATGATATTTGCACGGCGTCTTCTCTCCAGAATTAGAATAGATCGACGCAACTATTTTCACTATGTAACGTCATTACTATCTCGATCTATACATCTTAGATAACACCATTTAACTGTCAAAAATTGGTTGTCGCAAAAAAAATTATGTTGAAACTCGAAATAGCATGGTATCTATTACTCTTTTTCTTTGATTTGGGAAGCGGGTACTGCCTCCCCGGGAACCATTCATTGGATAACCAGCATCTCTGTCATAGGTTACCCCAAGTGGAAACGTTTGGTGACAAGCTGTAATGTAATTTATGAAGCTTTAAAAAAAGCTACAGGTGCCCGGGTTCATAGCGTGAGGTTTGTCCTGTTCATTATTGGCGTTTAATCGGACACGATTTTGTTCGGATATATCGTTATAACGAACCCGCGTTGATTTCGGGATGGCAGAGGCGTCTACTACATGCAAACGCAAATGCGCGACCCGGCTCTTTGATCGGGTACTTTTACGCCTGGGGAAAATTTGTAGGTTGGAGAAGTGATATCGATGCGCGCGTCTCGAATATACCCGTCGTACCCGAGACCCGAATGCCCGTCACCCAATCTTTGATCGGGTACTTTCGTTTGACGTAGGTAGGTTGTAGGTATATAGTACGATAGGCGACCTGTGCTTCTTTTTCAAAATTGTAAATTCAGAGCTCGACTGTTGCGGACTTCTGAGTCTGGTAAATTTAACAGTACCTACTCGGCACACTAGGCAACAGGACCTATTTTAATGTAACTATTCACAAACAAATTATGTAACAACATCGCAAATACCTCGTCTACACAGTTTAGCAAATGAATATACCAATGTATCACAAGTTATTATTTCAGATAATTTCAGTTCATAATAGTATTTTATTATTATTTTATCCAAGTTTAAACCACTGTAATGTAAGAAATTATTTTTGCAAGCCTTGTTTATAACCTTCATGTACAAAATTGTAATCATTTCAATGTAACCTATGTACAAAACCCCATGGGCGTATAAAAAAGAGTGAATAATTAAATAAATAATAGCCTAAGTTGGTTTTCGGGGATTACAGATAGTTATCTACCATTTCTATCTGTCTGTCGCGAGAATGAGATTCGAGATGTTCCGTCTACAAAATGCCTACGTCTATGAACGTCTTTTTTGAAAATGAACCAGATTGCGTATTGGTGGTTAGTGAGCGCGTTACATTGATCGGGTAGTTTATGATCGACCCAGGACTGTCTCCAACTAGCCCGACTGCCGTGTGCACTGATAGAGGTACAGTAAGAGTAGCGGCCGATGATGCCGCTCACGGTACGGAAATAGCCGCCTCGCCACTCCGCGTGCATTCAGCCAGCAGTCAGACCACCGGCTGGGGGCGCTGCAGTTTGCACCGAAATACCCCTCCATCCGACGCAACATACAACTAACCATCCGGTGACTAACTCGCTGCACTTGTGACGCCGGTACACATTTCATCTTCTTCCCTTCTCTTAGCTAAATCGATTAAACAATAAACAGCTCATCATCGTCCTAGAACTAGTCTAGTCAAATGTTCTTAAAATGGCATACCACTGAACATCATTACAACACCTTCTTTGTTACAAAACCAGTGGTTATAACAGAGCTCTCAGTGGCAGGATCATTCATCAACAAGTGTACCATGATTCCGCATTTTTATAGAGCGATTGTTATTTTATTAATATCTTTGAATCTGTAGTATTTTTTTATTTTCCAAATTTTTATCAGAAATATGTACTAGAAAAGTTACCCATGCAACTTGTACCCGACAAAAACTGACGTCAGTTTAATAAAGACTGGAAAATACTCTCAGTAAAGCTTTGGTGGGAGACCACATAACGTTTGCTTGAAATTACTTGGTGACTAGATCTAAATAACCAGGTACTTCTCAACTTTATCCGCTTCCTTTTTAGCCTTAAACATTTCACAAAAATGCAAAATTTCTCAATCTTGGCACTCGTTCAGTATAGCATCAAGGAAGTACCATCTAATACCTTCTCGCTATGCAAAATCGCTTAATTCGGAATATAATTTATTTACGACGCGCTACTCACCGGTGCATCATACACTTGCACAATTTTGTCCATTGGGCCGGTTCGTCACCTTCGCGAGAGTCTCGCTGCAAGCTGAATTCGAACCGCATCGGAAATACCTATTCTGTTGCATTTATTCGGGGGCCAACAATAATAGCGAATCTTGCGTTTTTGCAACTCAGTATTTTTATCGCAGTAGAAGGCCAATGATCGTCGCGATGGTCAAATTATTGGTTAGTTGTTGCTAACGAGACAGAACCCGTTGTAAGTAAGACTATCAGGTGAAAATCTGCCGAAGTTGAGACCAAATTATTAAAAATATATTTGAACCGTTTACTAATTATTATTAATGTTATTGTTTTTTTCTAATACCGTAACAGTAGCAATTATCGGCCATTGTTTATGGTATGGCCGCCTTTTCTCGATTATTTATTAATCTTGTCAGGATCTCATCTCAAGGCTATATCACTTTCAATGTTCAATCAGAACCGCCCCAATTATGTCATAGATCTAGTCACCGAAAACAGCCAACCGGATTTTATTACCTGTGTGAACCGACATAACATTAAAATGTTTATTAAGTATACATTGGTGTAATTGGGTAAATTAAAAAAAAAATCCTTGTTCAATTAAAAAAAAGTTTTATATCCAAAGAATAGAAGTCAATCATTTTGTGACCTGATTTTTTTATGCGAAGGAATGAGGGATGTTTATTGTATCATTACATCAATTTTAGCTACCCTTTATCGGCGTTCGACGTATATGCATGTGAACAGAACAAGGCGTATTACGACTTGGGCACAATTATTAGCTTTCGTAAAAGGCACAAACTTCTCCTGTCTCGTATGAGTGCGCAAGTACATTTCATGTGACGAATTTGTATTATTTTACAAGCAATAATTATTAGCCAGAAACACTCATCCACATTGAAAAATCTCCTGATAAAAGATACATGACGCCAACGGGACATGAACCCGTGTCCTTTCGATTTCCGGTCGACAGCTCTGACCACTGAGCTATGGCGGCTTATCTCTTATCCGCGAAATAATTCACTAGTGTTTCATTCAACAATTACTGCTTGTTACATTTTTTCACCTGAAAACAACCAGCTTTATTTTATATGAGAAAGCCATTGTAAGTGCTAACTCTCTCACTAGATGGCGTCGAGACAAATTGTCTACATTTTTTGGTGAAGATACTAGAACTTGTCAAATATTAATTATTATTATTTTTTTGGTAAACTAACGTTTAAGACAAGATTTTTCATGCATAGCACAAAGGGTAACAATTATTTTACAAGCAATAATTATTAGCCTGAAACACTCATCCACATTGAAAAATCTCCTGATAAAAGATACATGACGCCAACGGGACAATTTGTATTATTTCACAATCGATTTATTAAAAATAATATATAGTATACTCGCGGCACATTCCAGAGTGGAATATACTATCAGTATCGCCCTGGTGTAAGACCACCATTCGCTTGAAATGGCCTTAGCCCTGTTTGGTTACCAGATCTGAATATCCATGTAATCCCCTATCTCTCTCTTCCCCATCTGCTTCCTCTCCCTTCTACCTTCAGCCTCACAAGTACCCCGATTTGGGATGCAATTATCTCACTGGCTCCAGACGGTTGGGGCCAATTGGAACTCTTGCGCGGTGTTCACATAAAAAATACAAATCATCCCAATATTAGCTTAATGGCTTATTTGTTAGAGACTCTATTCCCGGTCCCGGTAGGACTTGAGGATCTGGGTTCGACTACCACTTGAGAGGTTTTGATATCTTCTTCAATGATTCTACTTTTTATATTAGTTTCTGGCGTTCACAACGATGTTAGAAGCGCCTTTACCAGATAACCAGAAGTCTGACTTTTGTGACCTTAAGTGGTCTCGGTAAACACAATGTTGGTTGGCTTTTGGGTATGATTAAGATCGCATGACCAATCTCCGGTGCACCGCCGTACCTTACAGTACGTGGCCTAACCGTTGCGGTCGCCTCTTTGCGGCTTACCTTGCGGTTAGCAGAGCTGCAATGGTAACCGCAGGGCAAGCCGCAATGGTAACTCGCTACAGCTAACCGCGGTGTGCACTGTTCTCTCAGCACACTCTGTCCTCTATTCTATACAGCCTTGCTCCATTTAAACATTAAACGCATTAGGATATTGGGGATCGTTTTACAGTTGAGTTGTGAGTGCGAGGTAATTAAATTACCAATGTAAATGTGTTTCTTAAAATACGGTAGGGATTCAAAAAATCTGTCGAGAGTTTATTTTTTTTTATTTTATTTGAGACACAAACAGGACATTTAAAGTACATTCTTGTATAGTATAAAATAAATTTACATACAAATATAAATGTCCCTAGACTAATGTCTGCAGCAATCACATTTGCACATTCACTATCAAAACAATATAATTATTTTTTTATACAAAGCTTAAACTTACAGAAATTACAAGACATAATAATTTTAAAAACATGTTTAAATTAGGTATATAATAGAAAATATCAAACCATCAAAAATCAACAATATTTGTTTTTTATTTTATTTTTGTTTTTTTAGGTACAGAAATCGTGGAGATATCTCATGAAACAAGTTATATTATTTACGAAAATATCTATTCAAGCATGTGTTTCAGCAATATCGTTGTATGATCGAGACATTCTAGACATAGGATTAAAATAACCAGTGTTATTGGTAAAAATTTCGTTCCAAAATATGTTAAGGTTTCTAGTGAATTTGGGCCTGGCGTTTAACTTGATTAGATGGACTATGTTACTATCTACTTGATTATTCACAATTTTGTAAAGCATTGAGGTCATTTATGTTTCGTCTTTTAACTAGACTCTCTAATTTGAAATATGTAAGTCTTTGTTCGTAACCGTCTAGTAGATGATAGACACCTGATCGATAAGACAAAATACGTGTAAATTTTCTTTGGACAGATTCAAGTCTATTATCCAGTATCCATTACATTTTGGATACTCTCCATGTAAACATTATTAGTGTAATAAATATTAGAAGTATACATTTAAATGTACATATACCACATGAGTGAATTTCTTTCAATTGTAATAAATAATATTAAATTCATTAGGTTCGTATAGAAACTTGACGCAATATCAAACTGCTTACGCGTCTGATAGAATGACAAAGCGATTTTAAAACTAGTTCTGTGAGCAGTAGTCCTCGCATCCAAAAAAATACGTTTCTAATTTTCTATTATTTAATAAATCAAAATAAAACTCGGAAATCATAAGATTTTTAAGTATTTACTTACTCATAAATACCTCCATATATTTTCAGGTTTCACGTTGCTTTAGGTTTGATGAGTTCACATTATTTAATATGGATTGGTGCTGATCGGTCGTGCTTTGTTGTTGTAGTGTCCATAAAATAAATAAAAAAAACATGTATTAGTGCTGGTGAATATTATTACGTGGATTTCTATAAATGTTAAAAAAAATTAAATTGGCTCACAGTGAAACAGATGCTGACTTTGAACGCGATGATATTTATGCATAAAATAATAAACAACCTGTTACCAAAAAAAATTTCAAACTAAATTTTATTCAACAAGAACATACACAGACATAACACAAGGACGTGAAATGAAATTAGGCTGCCAAAAAAGGACAATGTTAATACACAAAATAGTTAACTATACAAAATAATGCAATATTATAAAGAGCTGCCAGAAACTATACACCCAATTGATAGATTCAAGCTTTCAATAGTTTGTTGAAGCCATATTAATCAAAATAAAATGTCATAATTTATGTGTGCAAGTCATAATAAATTAGATGTTTGAAAACTTGGATGTACAAATGACTAAAATAAAATACAGGGTTTTCCAATACGAGGTGTTATTTTGATATTCAATCGTAAAAGATCAATGGTTTCGTTGCTTGTGTGGCACGTAGCGCCGTCTTGTTGAAAGTAAATGTTGTCAAGATCAATACCATCCAATTCCGGCCATAAAAAATCATTAATTATCTCTCGATAGCGCAATCCATTCACCGTAACTGTTGCTCCAGCCTCATTTTCGAAAAAGTAAGTACTAATGACTCCGCCGGACCATAAACCGCACCAAACATTCACACGTTGAGGATAGAGAGGTTTCAACAATAACTCTTGGGGTTTCCGAGCCCCAGATGCGACAATTTTGCTTGTTGACGAAGCCACCGAGGTGGAAATGGGCCTCATCACTCAAGATGATTTGCATTTGATTCACTCAAGTGAATTTTAATAATTTCAATGCGTTGTTGAAGCGTGTATCGTTCCATTTTTATTAATGGCGTAGTTTCTTACTTATCAAATGTCAAAAAATTACAGCTTCAAAAGTAACATCTACCGAAATAGCGGGCTATTCAAAATAACACCTTATTTGAAAATCCTGTACTAATGATGATGACGTCATCGACCTAGAAATTCTAGACAAGTTGTTAGATTTTTTTTTTGAGTTCAGTGTAAAACGTACAGAACGTATCAATTCTGAAACAATCCAGCACTGCAGGCTACAAGAATAAGAAAGAGCAGTGCAAATTTCATGACACCAGAGCTCACCATCCGAGAGTTTTTGCCTCTTCAGCAAGCAGATTGTCTTCTTTATAATATTTAAAATGTACATACATGCGTATAGTCGCTGTTTGTCTCCCACAATCCCGCGAGGAATACCTATATCACATTATCTCAGTCCTATTTTCGACTGCGATTAATATTACGTGGGTGCAGTTTTGATATTTATTTAAACAAGTTCCCACAAACACTAATATTTATTTTTTCCAAATGCAATAAACTACACGATAAGTAGTAGTATGGTGAACACTTTATTTATAGTTGCCGGTTGCATTTGATTCCAAGGTCCGACTTATCGTACAATCGACCTTGACACTTGAATGAACGCAGCGTAAATACGATTACCTCATTATTCGGCGGGTACTTGATTACTGCTTACTGCCAGTACTTACTAACCAGTTAACCGGGGTCCCTACTCCCTACGCACTTGGCCCGGTGTTTCAGTTGATTTTAAGCTCGGCTTGGTTGGAATGTCGAACTTAACGCGGCTCAGAACATAATCCGTACGTAGGTGGTAAGCCTAGAAACCACCAATATTACACCTATTGTCTTAAGATTTTGATGCAGGAATGTGTTTCTTTTTTCTTTGCAAAACCTAACTGTCGTATACTGTCATCGCGATCTTTCAAAATGTCAACGACTGCACTTTAATTTACGAGATGGTTTTCGATAAAGTTCTCCACTTCAATTAGCATGGTTCTTTATGCGAGAATACTAATTTTACTAAGTATTTGTTTTGCTGGAGTCAGTGCACTATTCATAAAATTATAAAAAACTAACCGCAGAAAACAAACTGTTCTCACGTTGAAACTTTTTAAAATTCTCTTGTAACACCTTACCAGATTATTTTAGATTGATCATCAACTAATAACATCAACATTCCTAATAGCCCTCCGAAACAATAAAGAAAATATACAATTGTTAACGTAAATGTTAAATTTTATTTGTGTTACTGCTAACGCCTCGGCGTCTAAAAAAAATACTATTCTGCGGCTTATCAAGTATTGAGCGGCCGATTCAGCGCGCTTAAATTTGAATGAGGAAACGAGGATACGGACTGACTGATATACCGGGGCTATTATAAACTACAAGACCAACCATACATCTTGTATATATACAAACACGATGTCTTCATGTTTTGAAAATGTTTCTTGAGAAATTGGAGCATTTTGATGGAATGCTTTTGAATTGATCAAGGCATGAAACACGCAACAACTCCGTTGATATCCAGTTATTCCCGAAAAAACTATCCTACTATATTTCATGTATTTTGGCGGATAAACTTATATGTAGGATCTTACAGTTATCGAACTTGGATACCGCTGTTATTATTTTACTAGCGTGAACTCGTGAAAAATCACAGGACATTATAATTGTACATATATCAATAAAATATTCGCGTTAGAATCATTGCTTTTGAAAAACAAGTGGTTCGCAACGTTTGGTGACTTAGCAGGTGCGCCCGGGTTCGTAGAGTGAGGTTTGTCTAGGTCTTGGGCAGCGGATGCAACTGCTTACCTGCTGCGTGGCAGACCGAATCGGGAGAGGCTGAGGGAGTCCTTTTGACCTCCAGCCGGACTCGACCCATCGCCCCCAGACCACACATCTCTCATACATTTTTCCTTCCCGAAACTTTCTCTCCTTCCTTTTCCCATAAATACCATCCACACAGCATCCCCAAAGATGAAATTGGCCTTAAGGAATTTTTTTTCCTCATGGCTTCCTGTGTGGAGTCAATTAAAACAAGAGTGTTCTCGATTTTCTTTATAATATAGTTATATTTTTCATTTTCAAATTAGAGACGGATCAGAAATTTGTATTTTGAAACGCCGTTAGTTGTTGAAAAATCGAAAAAACTAAGTACCAAAAAATTAAACAGAAAATATTCACCCAGGAATAATTAACGCACATCACATCACAGACAGCCGAAATTAGTATGTTTGATTTTTTATTATTTTATTTCGATCACCTACAAAACTCGACATCGTCTGGATTTACATCTGCTTAGCAATGAATCATCAAAGTGACGTCGGTATATAATATATTTTGAAATCATAATCAATAGTTTATTTACAAATATACGATAAATAAAAACGTGATCATTTGATTGTTTGTGCATTCCAGAGAGTGAAATGAAATATTACTGTATTATTTACCTTTGTTAATCATTACACTATTATTCTATCTATTGACTCTATTGGCATGGAGAGTCAAAAATGTAATAGGAAATTCAAAATTGAAACTGTTACAGCTTTGATGGTGGCAGCGGCCTAATCTCTATCATGTATTATAATATACATTTATAATTATTATAATCACTAGACATGGATTGATGCTGTGCACCGCACCCCGGATTGGCCGCTGTTAGCGCAATGTTAGAATAATTTTGGCTCACGAGTCATCCGATAATGATACGTAATGTGTGTAAAGTGCTATCACTGCCAAGCCTCACCCACCACCCTTCGAACCCCACCGACCACCCTTAAAACCTCAAAGTTTTCATTGCACTGATAATATCCATAATTATTATTACACCGGTGGACCCAAAGCTACAACAAAGCTTTGCTATTGATAATCGGGCGTCTCCGACTTCTTCCACCATTCACCACTGTATATCACAATTTACTGTTAAAAACTACATCACATAGAGTGTAATTCAGAGATGTGCAAAATGGGTACCCAAAACCATTTGAAATGCAAAATGGAAATGGGTCAAAATTTTTCCATTTGAAAATGCAAAATGGTTTTTAGAAAAGCATTTCAAATGCAAAATACCTATTTTCAAAATGCATTGAAAATGCAAAATGGTTTCTCAGGTCAAACAATTAAAATAATTATAGAATTTTGTCATTTAATAATGAACATCAATTTAGAACAAACTTATTCCATGATGGTAAATCCAAATACACCACGACTACAGATTATGAAACCACAAAAATTTGCGCGGGACTAATGTTGCCAACGTAAAAACATAGAAACTGCTATCTAACATTTAATATTACAGCGTCATGCCCCCATGTTTAGTATTTTTTGTAATGGTATCACTCAATTGCCAGGGCTCCTACCAAGGAGTAACTTAACAAATGTAAAATATCTCATATTGAGGTTGAGGACCGACTGATATTTGGGGCTTATGAAAAAAAGATGAGTGGAGATAGTAGAAAGAATGTTGCAAAAAAGCATTTAAAATGGAAAATGCACTGAGAAAAGCATTTAAAATGCAAAATGGAGAGTACCCATTTTGCATTTCCATTTGAAATGGATTTATTTGAAATAAAGCACATCTCTGGTGTAATTCGACTCCGCTTCTCATTCCAGTGCAGAGATATTGCGTTAAGTATTCCTCAGGCGTCCCCGGCTTCTTCTACCATTCAAACAATACTAAACACTCCTGACACTAATAAGAATAAACTTTGAAATTTTCATCTAAATCGTTCTATTATTTTTCGAGTGTTGCGAGCACAAACCTACCTAGGCTGAATTTATATGTACCAATTTAAAAGATGTTCCAATATAAATACGGTTTTCAGTCACCTTTCCAATGGAAAGAATTATGTATAAGCCCCTTTATGATTTTAAGTATCCACTCCAAAAGGTGTAGAGCCTGTTGTCCTGTCCTATGACATCGTTTAGCAAAGTTAAGCCTTCTTAAAAATTTGAATGTCTTCACAAAGTTCCCAACTCTGTTGTGTGCTCTTCAGATAGACCTTTCCCTGTGACATTGAATGTTGTGTATCATGGACACTGCATTGTGGACGCAGATTTTTTCTTGTTCTTATTACTTTTAAAATTTTGAAAAACTTGCAACCCTTGAGTGTGAGACATTAGAGGTTGATAGAGGTCATGAATTTTCAATTTGAATTGCAGAGTATTACTTCACAAATGGTCCGAGTATAAGCACGAATTGTTCCCAATTCTGGAATTGATTTAGCGATCGGAACCTTTTTTGCATTCATTTTCACCATTCTGCTGCAGCTGGTACATTTCAAATTCAAATTGCTTTATTGATCTTAACTTTAACTAAAGCAAAAATCTTCTTAAAAGATACTTTACGTTATTGCCTTCTATCTTGTCATTCATTCTGCTTAACTTACCAAACGACGCTTTATAAAATAAATTAAAAATGGTTTTTATAAATCAAGTTACAATAAGGTTTAGGCTTGTGTGAAGATGACTAAGTAACCATCAATGTGTTGCATGTGTTGCCCACTCCAACACGATCTTCGCACACACCTCTTGCTTCATTCACATGCATTCATCGTCTCATGCATGCATACCCTGTTGTATCTGACTCTTCACATACCCGACTCGAGTATTCAGTTCACTTAGTCATACCTTTCTCGGAAGTCCTCGACTTCTTCTAGCATTCAAAGTTCTATCAATTAAAAGATTAGGATTTTTGGTACCTACCTTAATACAGGCTACCTCTGAATAGGGTTTTCAACTCTGTTAGGTGTCTATTTCTGTATTGCACTTTCTGAAGAGATGAGTTTTACTATTTTATGAATGGTGTTTGAAGTCAGTTTGGTGTCATCAATTTCGTCTTAATTGGACCTAAAAATATCCTCCCTATTTTATTTTAACCAGGAAATGTTCACATTCGAACATTTTTCATCAAACATGAGGTATCATTTCTTAAATGTAAGTAGGCATGTCGCTTTCTTGATTTTTTTTTCTGAACGATACTTATTTTATCTCCAATTGTTTATTTATGGATTGTTTGGACATCTTGATAATTATTTCGATCGGTTTGCATTTAGAATTCCAATCATTCCGAGTCGAATAGCCGAGTGTACAAACGTTTGATTAACCTAATGAGGTCACTTCTTCATTAAATTATTAATGGATATTCAATTTAACATTATGCACACTTGCTTACCAAGCTTGTGTTGATTGTTGTATATGATGGACCATACCAAATTCATTTAAAATTACCACAGCTGTGGTAAGAAACATTGATTATTAAGTCAAATACTTACCTAGTTCGTTTTTCATTATATATTTTACTGACAGTGTTCGGATTTAGAACACGGGTTGGTTGGTAGAAATTTCCACTAGGTAATAAACCCGCCTACGATCACAAATTTATACATGAGTTTAGAACGTATCGAGAGAATCCCCTATCCTTATCCTATATTCCTCTTACTTTTATGTTCGTATCAGTTAATAAATAAATAATATTTGTTACTACTGTGTAATGTTGAAACAGTTTTGGGTCTTTTTTACTAACCCGACGTCCTTTACAAAATAATACTACTCCCTCTTTCGTACATTCCTTGGCGAAGCTTTTACCTTCTTCAAGCAGGAAAGAAGGAGATAGATAATATTATTCAATTCGATTAAACAACGATAAGTTTTTTGTAAGTCTAGAAAAAATAAAGTATCAGGCCTATAACTGTTTGTAAGTTCAAAATGTCCTACTTACGAACCCATTTTCTGTTTTGTTTTTATTGTATAATGTTGCAAATTAAGTTCTTTAGAAATTTTAAATATTTTTTTATGAAAATTAAATACTTTGTGTAAACCACTTTTAATCAATAATAATCTACATGTTTCAAAGCCAATGGTTTCTTCGTCGTCATAAAGAAAATATCTAAATAGTATACAATGATCTCGCTACTGCGTCTGTTTGTGCGCTTAGTTCTTCTAAACTATGCAATGGATTTTGAAAGGGTTTTTATCAATTAGAGAATTGATTCCGGAACGTTTATGTATATAATACATACATATTTTATTTATAGAAAGTAGAGAAAAGTCTAGCAACGCTGGGGACACGTCATCTAGTTTATTTTAGTATTTTATTTAATTATCTCCAAATATTTTTGCCTGATCTTCGCAAAATAAAATAAAAGCACACTTCTTGAAATGTAATTTTCTTGCGTAAATCAAAAAAGGCGGCTTGTGTTAAGCGGGAATTTAATCCTTACCCCGTCTACGTAAGAAGTGTTATTGTTAGCGGCCCGATTCCAAATGTTACACGGCGTGGTGTATCGTTTTAATATAAAATATATAAACACCCGTTTGACGTTTGATTTTGACATTTTACTTCAGTAAAATAGATCGACAGATGAAAATTTTTTGCTATGAGATTTATTGTATGCCACCGATTGATTAAACGGTGTTTTATTGCATTGAGATTGCACTGCATTCGTGTCTGCATTTACTGTCGTAACAAACGCTGTTGCAGTATCTCGTTCGTTACAGTATTACATACATCACGGCTTATGAAAGCGGGATCACGTTAAACCACGATACTGTCATTTAGTTTCAGTTGCAGTTTGTTGGACGTTTACAAGAAAACCATAATTTTATTTTCTAGTAGTAGTTCTGTGAACAATGGCCTCGCGTCCAAAAAAGATTTTTCCATTTTTCTCGAAATAATATTTTAAGTGTACTTATTGAAAAAAGAAACGCCACTACCTCAATGACTGATTGAATTATTCTAACTCAATGAATTATTCCGATTTGACAGCTCGTAGAAGGATCCACGCTCATGCGAACTCTGGGGGCATTAAAAAGCATTATCGAACACGGCCATCATCTTGAGACGGAAACAAATTTACAGACCGTCGAAATGACGGTCGAGTTAAAACTCGTGTTCGTGCTCGGTCAGCGAGTAATAAACGGTTTTAAAACATTTAGTGACTTACATTATTACATTACACTTTGACCTAAAAACTTTGTCTTCAAACCTGAATAAATTTCAAATCTCCAGAACTCGCTGTTTGCATGTGATAAGTGAGGCGTAAAAGAGATTTTACATTTTGTTGTTTTTGTTTTTGTGTTGTATAATTCCAAATTATTTCACGAACCTTTGATATTTTCTACTTGATTATGCCGTTATTTCTTGTTTTCTCCAAAGTTTCTCCGCATTCCTGCCCCACCGTTAAAATAATGTTCAAATTTTAATTCATCTCAAATCCAACTCAAGTAAAGTTAACGGCTCTGCATTTCCACTTTTTGCCAACTTTATTTATTCAACTTCGTCATTTTTTGCTCCCGAATATCTTCTCAGTTTACCTTTAATCATCTTCTCGTCGTTTTTGTAAGCTGTCCGAATTTTTCTTCGTATTTTCGTTTCTTTCGTTCACTCAATAAATAAAAACAATTCACGATGAAATTAACGAAAACATATTTGTCACAGTCGTTTAATAAGTTCTTTTCTGATCAATTCCGTTTTGGTCTCAAGCCGCAATGCTGGCACGACCAATTTCAAGCTTGGGTTGATAATTTCATTTCGACTATCAAGGGCCAGACAGAGCGATTCTATTTCGGACATGTCAGTTATTTAGTTTAATTTAAACCAAATTACATTTTCGGGATAGTTTTCGTTCTTTTGTTCAACTTTAGGGATTTTATTTATCGCATAGTTAATACTTACCTTGTGGCGAATCTTTTGGTGTCTGACTGTTCGCGCAATCACTCGCACTAGTAAAAGTTAGGGAACTCACTTCCTTTTTATTTTATAGGCTATCCAAACGTTCTGTGTGCGGTAACAGGTGGTTTTATACTCGCTTGTTTCTCCCGAAACATTTATGGGCGTTTTATACGATGCTTTTTTCGTCCAGTTTCCGGGTCGTATTTTCATGTGGAATCGGCATGATCGTTCTATTTTAGTACCGATTAACGTACAGTGTACAGATAAACTTACGTTATGTATGTAACCCATTGTAATATTACATATTGTCAACTCTATTATTGCTATTTACAAATTTAAAACCAACTCCGTACATACCAACCTATTATTAGAACCTGTTATGCAATCTGACTGACTATCGTACTAAGAACATGTAATTTTCATTCATAATTGTTGATTTAAAAAACAACATAAAACCGCACGTCAACATAAAATTAAATTAAAATACCTTCATTATGGTAATTTAAAAAAAATCTTGAATAAAAAAACAGTGAAAATACACTACAATAAGTTATGTTGGCCAAAGCAATCTAATAATCGTTTCGACGATCGTTACATGAATAATTAGCGCTAGAAAACAACCCCTTAAAATGGACACCACTGCTCACGAAGTCGCTCAAGTGGTGGCACTACTGCAATCAGGGATGCGACAGTGTGATATTGCTCGGCAACTGAACGTAGCCGTTTTGTCAAATCATCATACTTCTGTAAACCTCAACTTATTCGTTGTTGTTTTTTTGCACGAAATCACTTAAATCGCTAATGCTTTTATCATCGATCCAATGCCGGATTGAGTTGTGTTGAATGGTGTATTATTGTTGTTTCAGACTGTTGATTTTTTATGCTGGACCCTCGTGCGCCTTTGTAAATATTGTGTGATCATTTTAAACGTCCGTCGACTCAACGAGCCATGGTGATCTGTTTAAACTCATACTTAAAAATAATTTATCACAAAAAATTGGAAAAACTATAAGTAATACGAATTGCATCGTTTTTGTTTTGACTACTGTTTGATAACGTGTAACCCCTTGTATGTTATTTATTTATTAACGCCCTATTGGGCTTTTATATCACGATTATAAATTAAATTGAAAACAACAGTACAGGGTTATCCAAAAAGATGTTACCACTTACACGTACTTGACTTTTGAACTATTTATTTGAATAACATAATAACACACATTATGTACAGAAGTCCAAATAATATTGTAGTGCCATAATTATGATAATATTAGTAATATTAATAATAATAGGGATATTATTACTTTTAATGATGTAGCACCTTATGAGTGGTAACATCTTTTCAGACAACCCCGTATAAAAGATAAATGAAAAAATATTTAATAAATAAAGCATAAAATACAATATTGTATTATTAATACTTGTTAAGTTATAATCACACTAACTTTAAGGAACCCTTGAAATTTATATACGACTGTAAAAAATATTAAATTTAAGAAGATATTGTGTATTTATAATATCTTTTCATATTCATGCTTGAGTAACCATATGCATAAATTATGATTACTCTTTATATAATTTTCTCAAAAGTGCTGAACTAATTTTAATTTGGCTTTGAATGTGTCAAAATTTAAATCGAAAATATCAGCGACATATATTAGTTACAATGCCCAATCTATATATTCTCTTCATAACATAATTGAACATGAAGCTATTGTTATGAAATAATACATTCCATGGCAGTAAAATCTTGAATTAACAATTTTGTACAGTAATAGGAGATAATTTTTTGGCTTTCAGATAATTTCAAATGTAAGCTCGTTATTATTGTGTTGTTTGGTTAATTACCAGGGATACAGAATAACGGTACAGGTCGGCTATAATAAGGATCTGTAGATAAGCCTTGTTAGTATTATGACTAATTAATCGATTTTAAGATATCGACAGATAACCGCTGTGTTTTCATGAAGGGTGCCGATTTCATTGAATAGCTGTGTATTGTACCGATTTGTATACCATTAAAAACATGAAAACCTGATTGAGCTTGTTGTTATTGTATAAAAAATTTCTCCATAATATAAAAAGTACAAAAAGGTTTATGCGTTACCTATATATGAGAGAGTATACTTAATATTCATTTCTATACCATACCTTATTCTTAACAGCGCACTTGAGGTGATTTTGCACAAAAACGGCGCTATACAAATCTCCAAATATTATTATCAACAGGAATGCTCGATTTTCACACCTTAGAAGCAAGCCGAAAAATATTTTTAAGGAAACATTTTTTTTAACTAATCTCTGAAAATATACTTAATCCACCTATATTGAAAGAGGTTAATTTATGAGTGCTTTAATAAAGATAATAGTACTCGTGGGATATACATATATATGTGGTATATAAATATATATATAAGATGTACATATATATGCGGGATATACAAATATATGTGGGATATACAAATATATGCGAGATTTACAAATATATGTGGGATATACAAATATATGTGGGATAAACATATATATGTGGGATATACAAATATATGTGGGATATACAAATATATGTGGGATAAACATATATATGTGGGATATAAAGCTAATAAAAAATAATTCTGCTCATCAGAATGCGCAAATCAACGGAGCGACTCTACGATTCACTGCTTAAGGCGATGCCATACGTAGTAATGCAAAATCATGTGTTTTTGGTTTGAAAATTTGGTAGCCTAGAAATGTTTCAGATGCTTTAATTAAATACTGCGAGTAGAATACATCATGGCCTTTGAAATAATCGAGTATTTTTTATATAAGTCTTTTTATAAGCCCAGAAAAAAAATAATGTATAGGCCTATAAAAACTGCGTTAAAGTTCAAAATCTCTTACTTACGAACCCATTTTCGGTTATGATTTTATTGTATAATGTGGCAAATTAAGTTATTTATAAAATGATCGAAATTTTTTTTTAATATTTATGCCTGAACATCCACAAAATAAAATAAAAGGCCCTTTTTGGCCATGTTTTTTTCTTGCATAAATCAAAACAGGCGGATGGTGTTAAGCGGGAATTTAAACCTTATCGCCATCTACGTAAGGGTTTTTATTGATAGCGGCTCAATTTAAAATATTACACGACGTAGTGCATCGCCTTAACGATTCTGCATTGATCATCGACATTTACAACGTCACTTACAGACAGTTCAGTAACTATATTTTATGTAGGCAGTATGTCACAAAAACATAACTGCCCCCATGACCCTTTATAATATTAATTGGATAACTTGTATAGCGCCAGTTTTGTGAAAAATGTCCTCAAGGGCGCTGTACAGTTTATTACGAATTCCCAGTCTCTATCTAATTTTATTATTTACTAACAGATTCAGAAAAACATTCTTATAATTTTTAAATAGATAAAGAAAAACATTCTTACCTGGCTGGTCTTCAGATAAACACACTTTTCAGAGGCCACTATGATAAAAACACTGGACATTGATTTTACATTGGCTATTTTACCCTCCATTGATATTACATTTATAAGAAGATTGATAGAAGTGCAGTCTTGATCCTATACTGACATGGTTATTAAAACAATGTTCTATTGTTTTAGCTCCATTCCTAGTTCACGTTTTTAATAAATCACTCAAGTCAGCTGTAGTTACACCAATACTGGAAAATTCACAACTAGACGCAGATAACTTAGGTAATTATCGACCCGTTTCAAACGTACCATTCATTTCAAAAAATCCTGGAGAAAATTGCTGCCGCACAAATAACCAGTCACTTGAATTCAAAAAAAATATTCGCAAATCGTTAATCTGCGTACAGAAAGTTCCACTCAACTGAAACTGGACTACTTCGTATGCTATCAGACATAACTCCTGCCGAAGTCAGGTAAGTTATCGCTTATCTCACTCATAGACACGAGTGCAGCGTTTGACACGATTGATCACGAATACCTCATTAGATTAGAGGAAACATTTGGTTTGAATTCCGACATCAAAAATTGGCTGGTATCCTATTTATCCAATCGCTTACAAGCCGTGAGGGTTGGAAATAAAATGTCCAACTTCGCAACACTTTCTTCAGGGGTGCCTCAGGGTTCCGTTTTGGGTCCACTTCTCTTCATCCTTTTTACAAATGATGTCGCCAAAATAATCGAGTCATTTGGTCTCTTGTCGCACTGCTACGCTGACGATCAGCAAGTTTATTTTTACTATCGAAGAAAGCAAACACTTTGTGGCTTGACATTATACAAAATGAAAAAAAATTGTTTTAAAACACTTTATTTTATTATATATGTCGACCGGTTTCGGTTGTTCCCAACCTTCTTCAGGACAATAATAATAGTTTATTTTTACTGCGCTCCAAACGAAATCAATAGCCTCAAGATCCGTATAACTGAATCGTGTGGTGTTTATACTTACATGTACCTCAAATATTTGCGATATATTGGTGCATATCCGTTTTATGAAGAACATGAATAAATATTTTATAAAAAAAACTTTATGAAATATTAGAATGAATGCAGTGAAAATGAGATTCCTGGGGCGTATTAACGAATTACAATGAGGGGATCCGAAGATATTGCAACACCGATGTAATCATTCTAAACAAGAAAAAAGGTAGATACCTACACGAACACTTATATGGTTAAAGAGCAGATTAACGGAAAACATTTATATAGAATTTGGCCGTTATGCCCCAGGAAGACATGACTCTATCGAGTCATTAAAGTCTGGTCTGGAATGGTACATTTTAATGTAAAATTAATTTTACGTGAAAATAAGCAAGTGCAAAGGGCTTGACATATTGAACCTATTTTCCTATTTCTCACAACCAACTAAAGACCTTTTTATGTGAAACCGCGCATGTGAGTCAACTGCTCCCAACCGTCTGGAACCAGTGAGACCATGGCGTCCCGAAATGTTTGGCTTTTTGGGAGATACACGCTCATGCGGTGATCTTCTCGCGTATGTGACGCATGTTTGGGGGCGGTGCCTGGAACGTCACGGTGAGACCCAAACGGTCGCACTAGACATATCCAAGGCCTTTGACCGGGTCTGGCACCGAGGACTTGTCAACAAATTGCATTCTTACGGACTTCCCGCATCCCTGTGTACGTGGATTGCTGACTTTTTAAGAGATAGGTCGATTCAGGCGGTTGCTGACGGTTTCACCTCTTCCTCGCACTCCATAAATGCTGGCGTCCCACAGGGATCGGTTCTGTCTCCGACTTTGTTTTTGTTGCACATCAATGACCTTTTGACATGTGCACCGATTCATTGTTACGCGGATGACAGTACAGTTCATGATAGCTTTTTGTTTGACAAGCCCCCAAAGGGCACACAAACTCCAACGGCTCGGAGGGCTTTGAAGCAGAGAATGGACGGTTATCTCGAGAGTATTTCCTCCTGGGGTAAAAATAATCTCGTCGAATTTAATGTTTCAAAGACCCAATCCTGTCTGAATACGTCTAAAAGGGATCCAAACGATAATCTAGTCTCCTTCAACGGAAGCAATCTTCCGAACAGGCCTTCCATTGATATGCTTGGTATAACTATAAGTGACCAGCTCAGGTACGGGGGCTCCATCGAAGCCAGAGTAAAGTTGGCCTCTCAGAAGCTGGGCGTACTGTAGGTACAGGGCCCGCAGATACTTTAATAATACACAACTGCTGACCCTGTACAAATCGCAAGTGCGCTCTACTGTCGAATTTGGCAGCCATCTCTGGTCCGGAGCCACTAAATACCTGAAAAAAAACCCTAGACTCTGTGCAAAAACGGGCGGTCCGTTTGATAGATTCCCCAATCTTAACAAACGGACTGCAATCTTTAGAGCACAGGCGTCAGGTAGGTATGCTGTCCTTGTTCTATCGGTATTACAATGGAAGATGCTCTGAGGAACTAGCGTCATTGATCCCTTCGGCACCGGTGCGTAGTCGGGATACACGCCAAACGCGCGCCCAACATTTGTACACAGTTGAAACTTGTCACATGAGAACGGGTCGCTTCTACGATTCGTTCTTAAGTTCAACAGCTAGGCTGTGGAACGAACTGCCGGCCTCTGTGTTTCCTCCCTCCTACAACATGGGACTCTTCAAGACCGATGTTCACTCCTTCCTCTCCACAAAAAGACCCTCCACACAGCATCCCCAAAGATGACATAGGCCCTGAGGGAAATTATTTTCCTCAGGACCTCCTGTGTGGAGTTAATATATAAAAAAAAAAAACAACAATTTCTATGAGACCATTGAGAGCTGTTCCCGAAAGCAAATAAATTAGCATGATAGGTTAAGTAGATTCACATGAACATTGTGTAATAATATATTACCCGCAAAATTAACCTGTCGTTAATATAATTTGATAGCTCTTCCTAATCTTCACACAGTAAATATTATCTGCGCTGCCTTTTAGCACCGTACATTAATGAGACGCGTTAACTTGCTCCACAGCTCCCAAATAATGGCCAGCGAATCACCTTCGGTAGGTACTATTCATTGAGGTATATAATATAACTCAATGGGTATGAATAGGTATGCGGTTGCGTGGGTTGCTTTCGACTACTCCGCTCTGCTCTTGAAAACTTACGCGTAAAATACTATTTGTCATACGACCGGAAAGATGAATGACTTTAAATGGGCTTTTAAAGCAACAATTTAGAGGATCGCATGAGATCTATGACTATTGTTTACTACTAAGAATCATTAGTTCATATGCATTTTTGTTTACTAATAATGGTTTATATTATAATGATACACGAGCCTTGAGGGAACTTCAGGGCCTCCTGTGTTGGGTTTATGTAAAAAAAATACAGTTCGGTCAGCTTCGCCGTAAAAAATTGTATTCTTTTCAAAATATTTATACCTACGTCTAACCGTCTTTTAAATATCTTACTAATTGTTTTATTTTTACTTTCTTTACAGGTAGGAAATGGACAACATACTTACTATCATAGTCAAAAACAACAATCGTGCGACCTGATGACAAGGGTTCCATGATATCACATCAAAATGACAATTAAACACACCTTTAAATATTGATATAGAGTCATTAAAAGTGATGAACAAGAAGAAGTCTAAAGGTATGTTGAACTGTCATTTTGATGTGCTACCCGGTCACCGATGACAAGGTATGTTTTATTTTTTTAATTTCAGTTTACAGCGTTAACATTGACTTCGCAAATATCCTTTTTAATTATTCAGCAAACTCATTTAATGCGTGTTCAAGATTGTAATTCATTAATCGAACAAGTAATCTATTAATATATGTATATATTTATAATAATTTGTCGCCTGAAATATCCATACAAATTTAAAAAACCTCCCGAGAAAAAATAAATGCCGCCGACGGGAATTGAACCCGCACCTTCTGATGTCCGGTCAGGTGCTCTGAACCATTGAGCTACGTCGGCTTATTTCCAACACGCCAAATAATGCAATATGTACTAGTACTTCAATCAACAATTACTGTTTATTATATATTTTTTCCACCTGTAAACAACCAACTCTATTTTTGTTAGGTGCGGATTCAATTCCCGTCGGCGGCATTTATTTTTACTCGGGAGATTTTTTCAATTTTTATGGATATTTCAGGCGACAATAATAAGCAATAATTTTTTATCCTTTGTGGTACGCATAAAAAATTTTGTATTATAAACATTAGTTTATCATTATAAAAAAATAATAAATGCCATTGCTCATCGTGGAATGTCAATGACCTATCCTCTATCTATTTTGCAAAGATTTGCCACGATTTTTTTCAGTAAATTATCTACAATGTCTGTTTGGCTCATAAATTTTTCGTTGTTTATATTTTTGAACAAATAATAATCGAACCGTGGTAAAACAGAACAGTAGTTGTCTTGAATAGACTCGTACAGGTCGTACTCTCTCAGTAACTTTCAAAGAACGAATTTAACAACAGTTTTTCCTCAACACAACCAACTTGATATTGCATATTTTAATATCGTATTTGATATTGACCGTGCCTCGGGTTTTTATGTTGTTAATTTAGAATAAGTTTGCATACATTACGAAGCGTTATTTTATGGAATCAGGTCTCACGCAGATTTCTCGGCCATCTTCGGAACAATCATAATTTTTATCGCATTCTCCTGGGAGTTGGATCAATCCGCAAAAATCGTGTTATATTTATAACATTATGATATAACTTTTTAAATTAAAAACCTTTATAACTTTATCCACTTATATTCTATTCCGCTGTATGTATGCAGTTTTCCCTGGCGTTTGTTTGTTATATTTGATTGTTTATATGCGACTTGTTTAACCATTTTTTAACTCAATGATCAAATTATCTAAGAAAGCAATCACTTGACAATATACAAAAATGAAAAGTTACTGTGTTTTTAACCACTCCAAAGTATCTTTTCATTTATAAGATATGATTATCGTTAATAGTAAATCTTTATAATTTTGTTTATTTATACTGCGAAAACACCACCGTGCAAATAATTGTGTAAATTAAGTGTATTGTATATTAACTCTCCCACCTTTCTGAATGTAAATATTCAATTTTTCTTCTGTCGTCTATCTGAAAATTTGATCTCTGTGCGCTTAATTGATTAGATATTATATAATATTAATAATTATCATAAATTATGCTAGAACAGGTTTTGCATGTAGCTCAATAATTGGGGTAAACTATCGTTTATTATATATATCAATAATAACAATGGTCCAAGTATGAATCCCTGTGGTATGCTTTGTCTATTCGTCAAGACTTCTGTTTTTTCTTTTGTGCTGGTATTTTTATTCATAAAGCGGCACACTGTGCATAATAATGCTTCTAACATTGGTCGTCTTGGCGCCGATGTGCATACTACCGCTTTCTGCATGCGCTATTTTTTCTGCATATTACCTAGTTGTCTTGTCTTGGCTTCTTGGCAGCCAGAAAGTATGATTGTATTCTTCAGCGAGATGTTTTCTCCGTGCATGTGTTGTTGTATGAGTGTGTTGCACGCGCATGCCCCAGGCTCTCCGGGTCTTTGATCCAACTTATCGCCCGCCATCATCGTGCTTGCTTCTGCTGCTTGCTGCTTACTGCCTTTCTTACCTCACTTACCGCCAGCGGTGAAAGAACCAGAGAAGATGGTGTGTGACGTTACTGTAAACAATATCTGTAGGGAAACTATTGGAAATGACAAATCGAAAATTAACTAATTCTCCACAAGAGTACCTATCTACTAACAGTCCGGAGCGAACGGAATCTATTGAATCACCTTTTCGAGAATATTGCAAAGCTGAAGAGCGTGTGGAAGGGAAAATGAAGATACAGAAAAGTTCTTGGCTATGGGATCTGGTTACTTAACACAGCTATGGCCTTTTTAAGCAACTTTTAAATACGGAACCACGAAGGTTGTCTTCGTATTCTGTCTTGGAAACTATTGGCGCATTCAGCAGAATCTTTTTGATATCATATTATTTACTGCGTCCTCTGCAGTTGCTTTCTACCTTTGGTTGGGAAGCATCCACCGTCGCATCACGTACTTTTGACACTAGATTGTACACAATAGATAAACGTTTTTCTCCTGTTTTCTCGTATTTTTACCTGTATAAAAAACGCAGTTTTGTCGGTTTGTGGCCTGCCGGCGTAATGTGTCAGAATTGCCCGTAATTATGCGGATGCAGTTTCTGCAGATGCACGTTATATTTCCAATTATTTATTTTTATTTTGCTGAGATTAAACACCTACCGTTATATTCATGACATTGATACCATGGCTGAAATTGGAGTAACGTTTTATGTAGTGAGTTTTGTTAAGTATATTATTTTACACAAATTTTACATCATCATATGCGTCATACGTCAGTTATTTGCAACCCGTTTCCTCAAAGTGTTGATGTCAAAGAACATGCCGAATCTAAAGTAATATTTAGCTTAATTTTTTTTTTTAAGTTTCTTTATTTAATGAAATTATTTGTTACATGCATTGAGGAATTTTTCGACCACCATACTAGGCACATGCCCGTGTTATGGTGGTCGATGTCGATGTCATCTACTAGGTACTAAATTCACCGCATTTAGTACCTAGTAGATGACCAAAGCAATTAGATTACTACTCTAGTGTCCTTTTCTTATGCAATCAAACACAGATAATGAATTGCAGAAGGTATTCTAAGATAATGAATATGCTAGGTATGTTAAGTGTTACAGGGTGGCCACAGACCTGGAAAACCGGGAAAACCGGGAATTATCAGGGAATTTTACCGAACCGGGAATTATCAGGGAAATGTCAGGGAATTTTAAAATTTTCTTAAAATATCAGGGAATTCCAAAAATAAAACGAAATCCGCTATTTACGATTTGTGAAGTCCCAAAGTTGTGTTTTATTACTTTTACTTGCGGCGTGTGTAACAAAAGATATGCCGACAAAGACAAACTAGATAAGTAGGTTTTTTTTTATTATTATTTTCGTAAATAGCCCTTCCAATCATTTCGTAAACCACCCGCCTTGTTTTTTCCCCTATATTATGTAGGTGCAAAATCTGTAAAGAAAAAGCTAACTACAACAAAGTGTCAAAAGGGTCGGACACCCAGTACGGTCGTAATAAAAATTAAAGATCATCATTATCAAAATTTTTACAAAGTGTCAATACAGTAGAACCTCGTTAATTCGAAATCCACGGGACATCAAAAATCAAATTTCGAATTAACGAATTCCCGCGTAATTCGAATTTTTATGAAAAAAAAAAAAAAGTACGTCGAAAATCGATTTTCTCGGCCGCCTCTTCAAATCCGGGTGGTATTTTAGTTGTAAATTCGTATTAATACCAATTATTTTTTTATTTTCGCGGCCGATTACCGTAGCGGCGGGCCCTTTAAATTCAGATATTCGTAAAAATGCTACATATTTACGTGTAAATCGAGATTTCGCTGCCGATTTCGGTCGCGGCCTACCCTTTAAATTGAGATATTCGTAAAAATACGATATATTTCCGCTTAAATCGAGTTTTCGCGGTAATTTTCCGTCGCAGCCGGAAATTATTTCAAATATCTGAATTTAAATTCGCAAAAATACGATATATTTCCGTGTCAATCGAGAATGCGCGGCCGATTTCCGTCCCGGCCGACCCTTTAAATTAAGATATTTCATGTAAATTCGTAAAAATATGAAATATTTCCTCGTAAATCGAATTTTATCGGCAGTTTTTCGTCGCGGCCGGCCTTTTGAGTTCAGATATTTGAAGTAAATTCGTAAAAATATGTCATATTTCGGCGTGAATTGAAATTTTTCGGCCGATTTCCGTCGCACCGTATTTTTTAACTCGGATATTCGAAGTAAAGTTAGTAAAAATACGATATATTTCCGCGTAAATTGAAATTTCGCGTCCGATTTCCGTCGCGGCGGGCCCTTTAAAATTCAGATATTCGAAATAAATTCGTAAAAATACGATATATTTACGCGTAAATCGAGATTTCGCGGCCGATTTCCGTCGCAGCGGGCCATTTAAATTCAAATATTCGAAATAAATTCGTAAATATACGATACATTTACGCGTAAATCGAAATTTCGCGGCCGAGTTTCGTCGCGGCCGACCCTTTAAATACAGATATTTGGTGTAAACTCGTAAAACTACGACATATATCCGCGTAAAACGTATTTTCTCTGCCCTTCAAACTCGGATATTCGAAATAAATTTGAAAAAATACAACATTCCAGTGTAAATCGATTCAGATTTACAAAATAATAATACTAATTAGGACGATGTATAACGACGTAAAAATACATTTTTCGGCGTTTTACCGCCACGGCTGACTTTTAGATTCAGATTTACGAAATATTATGATTTATTTTCGGAAAAATCAAATTTTTTGAATTTCACGAACAAATTTTCGTGCGCGGTCAAAAATAAATTTCGAATTACGAATTAACGAATTTCGAATTAAAAAAAATTTTGAATGAAAAAATTTTTCTGCGGAAATTTTTTTGGCGAAAATTTCGAATTGCGCGTTTTTTAGAATTATCGGGGTTCTACTGTACTTACTTTTGTTTATTTGTCTATTTTTGTCTGGTCTTTTCATTTGTACACAAATTGTCTTCAGGCGAAATATCATAAATTTGTAATAAGTGTATTTTGTTTTGAATAGATCATTGTGGTGCAAGGAAATAATAAATGCTTTAGATCAGATCATTTTCTAGAACAAATAGCATGCGCACTCTCTTTGTTTTAATGGACGGACAGCTGCTATGCTTTGTCCTCTTCTATCGCATGGGATGGTTGGTTGGGACCTCTCAGTCGCACACGAGAATTCGCGGCAAGTTTTCAAAAATATTTAATTTTCAAAATTCGACAACCAGAATTCGGGACTGATTTTTAGCAGGCAACCTTATACCATCGTGTTCATAATGAAATAATCTTTAATTTCATATAATTTTTATTCAATAATCAGACCGGTGCAAAATGCTTTTTCGATTTACCTGTTTATACATGGCAACCTGAGAGTTGTGACCGGAAAAGAGTAGGCAACCTAACGTTTGCATATTCTATGGGTTTCATACTTTCGATTGGTATAAAATTTTTATAATAATCAAACCGGTGCAATGTTTAAAATTTTTTTTTTTTAATTATTAATTAATCATACCCTGGACTAAAATTTGCTAGGCAACCGATATGCAATATATTTACTGACATATTAAATTAAATATAAAATACGTTTCATCAAATAAACATCTCGGTGACGGTCGTTCTTTAAGGGATCCTATACTATTGAAACAAGAGCAGGTATCACATTAATTTATTAATATTTTATGTATATACGACCGGTCGGTGGCCGAGTTGACATAGCGTTTGGGACCCACCCAGGCGTAGTGTGTTCAATTCCTCGGCTGGATAAGTCGTCCATCACAACACAAGCAACATTTTCAGCTTACTGTGGTGGTAGTAGAAGATTTTCAAATATTGTCAGGTTATTCGTAACCCGGGAATGTTTGTCTTTCTTTAAAAAAAAAAAATGAAGATTGTGTAAAAATAAATTTGCTATAGGTATATGTATGTATGTATACTTTTCAAATAAAACACAAAAAGTATCGTAAAGTTTGTGTATCAATTTGATAAGTACCTACATATTTTAGCTTTTGGTGTGCCGCGGAATTCTAGAAAGAATTTTGGTGTGTCGTAGTTGAGAAAAGGTTGCGGAGCACTGCTTTAGATGACGGAATTCCCTTTATTTATGTATCTGTTCTAATTTTCTGGCGTAGATGAAAATCGTGTTTCAAAAATAAAATTTTGAACAATATGTCCTTATACCAAATAAAACATATCAGGGAAAAATATAGAAACTGCCCTGGAAAACCTGGAATTATCAGGGAATTTTGAAATCCGTTTTTTGTGGCCACCCTGTGTTAGATAGCGTATAATTTACAATACATTAATATTTAAGCTCAAATTTAAGATGCTCCCGAAATACATGTACATGAATGTAAATTTTAATTTCGAAATACATGGCTACCCCACGAGAAACCGTGGAGATTTTAGACTTCCGAAAACAAATTTGTTGGGAACCCAAAATAATCTCTATTTTAAACGATTTAAGATTTTCAATGAACTACCGACAGATGTTAAAAAACCTAAAAGCCTTGCTGCTTTTCGTGGGTTATGCCGAAATGCTATAAATAATATGTTTTAGATAATAAGTTGTCATAGACATAAGTTGTTAGTAGTATCAAAACGATGTGAACAGTGAAATCTAACGACAGGTTTTTCGAACCCTTTTCTTCAAGGATGTTAAATAATATTCCTGTTTATCAATTATCGAATTATTATCATACATAATTCTAACGCTATCACAGACTCACAAAAATGTGAAATCCACAATGTTAAACTAAAAAGGGCCAGTTCTCACTGCGGCGTCGTGTTCATCCTCTGCTAGACAAGTCCTCCTTCATTGAACATACAACTTTTCCCTCTCTCTATATCGATGGAAAATAATATTTTTAACCCCTCGGACCTATACAAAGAATATCATGTCATCCTTGTCATAAAATATTCTAGCTTGACTTTCAATTTCAAATAGATTCGTCGCTTTTGAACGTATCCCAAAATTAAATACTGTTTTTGAAAACGGATGAAAGACTTCAGATTTTGATTTTAAAGACGGGCGTACTTAAGCAATATTTCTTAGGACGGGTTGTTTCGGAGAATTTGAACGATTCCATCAAATTTCAACGTTCATTTTCGGGTTCTGTGAAAGTCCTATTCAAGTTCCGTTACTATATCATTGTAGGCTAGTTGCTTGACAAAACTGAAATAAAAACAGAACTTGAAAAAATCCTTCACAGAACTTGAAAATTAACGTTGAAATTTGATGAATTGTTCAAATTCTCCGAAACAACCCGTCCTTAGTGTTAGTTGATTGTAAGGTGTAATACGGTTAACGATGTTTTTTTAACTCTATTTACCACTTTAAACGAAACTTAACACATTTTTAACTACACAAACGTTTTTACTTATTTATTAAGTTTATTTCACATTTTTGTCGTCTTACGGGTGTAAAAATAATATTTTTATTATTGGAATAACTTGTAATATTTAATCATTGAAGACAATATTGACAACTGACAAACCTAAAATGTGAAACAGAAAAATCAGAAAAAGATTTGGTCGCATCTATGAAATGATCCCGGGACCTCGACCTTGACGAGGCGTTACTATACCAATGAGCTAATTCGAACCTAACCCCTTCTGACATATTTAACTGTATTATGCTTCGACTTCGAGCTACCAACATTATGCATTATTTTTAACGCATATTTTTATTGGCTGCTATCTTTATATATAATTGCCAGATTCTACCCGAACTAAATGCAATCTAGATAGTGTCTTGCATAAATATGTACATTTTATTTTGGGAAAAACTGATAAAAATTATAACTTTTTTAAATTTGCAAACCTTGACGGGTGTAATGTTGTGGCCGGTTTCTGTTTTTTAAAAAAAAAAAATATATATATATATATATATGGGAGCGTATTTGACAAACTTTTAAATGGAAAGAGAAAGCTTGGTGATCTCTATTTCTAAATTTGTTTGTGTTATGTCTGACCGTAATAGCAATGGAGATAGAACAAGTTTTATGAGGACGTGTCCGATATAACACTAGGTGACCCGAGTGGTTTTAAAGAAAAGAAAAAAACATAATAAAATAATTAGTATCTGTTTCCAAAACATATGACCAAATTCATTAGACATTGACCCCATCTCATCCGTTACCTTTTACTAGAATATTGAGGTGGTATCTCGCCTTTGAAGGGTCCACGGCCCGGCCACGTGTGTTGTGTGTTGTTTGCTCGCCCCGCGGCCTCTAACGTCCTTTGCTTGGTACGTCCCAACAACAAACACGTTTTGGCCTCTTGTTTATTTTCCTCGCGGTCCGCGACCCGCCCGGCAAGGACGCAGGAACTTTTACTGAACCGAACTGACCAAGATTTGCCCGCACACACCGCCAACTACGAGATGCCTTATCTGTATGTGTGCCTGCTCAATGATCCATCCCTCTCGGGGAGAAACCAATTCTTTATTTCTGCTCCCGACGCAATGACCACGCACTCTTTTGTGTAACAGAATTCTATAATAATGAATGAAACATCACGTGATTTATTTATGTACGAACACAAACCGGTTTCGGCACAACTGTGCCTCCATCAGGACAGATATACATTAAATGTGATGAAAATACGGTTCTACCGTCAATTTTTTTTTTAATTTTTAAAAATTTATTTTTACATATTTTGTATAGTTTCTAATAATGGTTGGAATGTATGATATAACTGTGGTTTCTACCATAGTAAATTAATTCTATGTTGCCATTGAGGGATTTCCTCAAGATAAATAGTTTTTTATCTTTCAAGCGTTATAACAACCCGTCCTTAGTGTTACCATGTCGTTTATGGCAATAAGCTGTTCTTTGAAGTAATTTCGATCCTAAGCTAAGGATAAAGGACGGAATTCCGCCACGTGGCTCAAATATCAACATGATAAATTCATCTATCGCCTATTTTAAATCTATATATAAAGAAGGGTATCCCGATGTGGCGTCAAGTTTTGTTTTTTAGACAAACTACTGTTTTATTCCGAGGTTGATCAAATTTTGCACACTTGATCTTCGAAACAAGAGGATGGTCACCCCTTTAACAGATTTTTAAAACTTCTTGATGAAATTGTGCACACTGACGTCCAAAATAAGAGAAAAGGTTAATGTTGACATCTGATTTCGAAAAACTATGTTTAAAGCCCGGGCAACTCCTGGGACATTAGCTACTTTATCATTAAAGTGAATAAAATAAACCATAATAATGGTGTTTACTAAGTTGTTGTTTTATTTTAAATTGTAATGTCACATACCAAAGTATCTGTTTCATATGAACGAATAAATGCGTCAAATGCCAAGAACATGTATTTTGGAGATTGCAATGTTTCGGAAACTATTGTTTGCTGTTTATTTCCACGATAGCCTCGCTATAGGAATGCGGTAGATTAACGAATTAAAATATGTTCTGAAAATCTCTAACAAAACTATATTCGTAGGCCTGAACAATGTTCCATAACCGCAGTTGTGTGTTAGATTATGACTTGACAGCCAAAGCCTCGTTCGTAAGTTGACAAATCATATGAGTACAGAATTTTTTATTCATTTATAAAGTTTGTTCAACCTTGGCCTTGTTTTTGGCAAGGGGTGGAGAGCGGGAATCCTCCTCCTGGGATCCCTTCCAAACCTGTATCAGTTCGCTGCTGACTTGACTGTATGTTGGTTTGTTGCGATCCCTAGTTAACTGTGTCACATCGTATGAGACGTACTGCTGCCTGATTATCACCTAATCACCTGCACTGAGATTTTTCTCACCTTCTTTATAAAGTAGATTTATTGTCGGGATCATCCGGCTTATCTGTACGTGTGAAACGGAGTGAGTTTTCCCAGTTGGCCGCTCTGAATGTCTGAATCGGGTATTACGTAATCCCGTTCCATTGTTCTGTGGATTTGTTTCCTGCTGCTGCGATGCGAATTTTGAGCGCTGGCGCTGTGAAGGTCGTCCCAAAAGCTAAACAATGGTTTAATTCCGTCGCTTTTCTTGGTCACATTCAATGTAGATAATTGTAGTCACACATTTTTATGTTACATTTTACAGATTTTTGTTGTATTTTAACTTTCATTTGCTTTGACTTACACGCATCACCCAATTATTGCTAGTTAAATGTATTTGTGTCCAATGTATGTTACCTTTTAGGCATACACTTTATTATGGTATCAGTACTATTAATAACAAGAAGCTTACAACCAGCTTGGTACCACTCCTTGGTCGAGGAGTAATGCTTTCGATTAGCAAACCGCAAGGTCTCGGTGTGCGCAAGTAATTCTATTTGATTAATTTGTGTTATGTCACAATAAATATAAGGTATATTTGCGGCGTGTTCCAGAGTAGACGATTCTTACAGTAGCGCATTGGTGTAAGACTACCATTCTAAATTAAAACCTTGCTTGAAATGGTTTTAGCCGTTTTGGTGACCAGATCTGAATAGCCAGGTGCTTCCCCATCTCCTTCCCCTCCCCACTACCTTCAGTCTTACAACATACCCCAATTAAGGATGCCTTAGTCTCACTGGCTCCTGGCCAGGTTGGGAGCAGTTGAGACTCTTGTGTGGTATTGATATATATAAAAAAAAACTTGTGATAAATACTGTACTGCAGTAACAAAAATATATTCATGAGAAGACGTTGTCAAAATGAACAATATCAATAACAAGAATTTGTCAGAATGTACAAAATTATATTCATGAGAAGACGTTGTCAAAATGCACAATATCAATAACAAGAGTTTGTCAGAATGTACAAAAATGGTTCGAAGTTCATTCATTTCTTTGTTTTCATTCATCAATTTACCTTTCGTTATATGTGTAGACAGGTAACGTAGTACGTTATTTTGCGAATTGCTAACATTAACACGTAACTTTTATTTATCAATCCTTACCATAGACATTATTGTTTATCGATTACAATGTATTATGTGTTGAAGTCGTCGATCACAAACCTCATAATTAATTAACTTCCTTCCTTTTGTATTGCGTTGTACGAAGGTGTCCGCTTGTTTCTTCATTTATTTCCAACATACCATTTCACTATCCACGCGGGTATGTAATCTTCAATTAAAATTCTTTATTAATTACGAACAATTGCTTATAATATCTTAATCTGCTTTATTACCGTTGGCATTACCTTAAATTTCTCTATTTGTGTCGGCACTAAAATCAAACTAAAAATACCAACCATTCTTTCAATACTAAATCGCAGACTGATTATTATTACATATTAACATTGTTTAAAATGGGTTTATTGACTTCGCCTCTATGTATGCTGTGCTCCAGTAACGATTATTGGTGATAACAATCATCATAGTTTACGCCTTTGTACGAAATTGCATGTGGATCAAGTCGCAGAGCCACATTTGGTTACATGTTAATCTGTTGTTGATCTCCATTGTTTTAGATTTGAATTGGATCAACACACCGGCGGGTACCAACTAGATTAATAGATAGATTGTATAAACAATCTATATTTACAGAACTTTCTCCAGGATTTGCTTTCCGAATTGTGCGCAACCCTTCGACGTTTATGGATCGCTCCATAAATATCAACCGTTTCAATTTTATGGTGTTTTTGCATAGTTTTCAATGCGTCAAATCATTACACGGAGAAAACTTTGTGAAAATAAATAATAAGAATCTTTTGAAATTACTCATATTACTCGCATTTCGTCATTAAGGAAATTGCAGGTGCATAAACACTTGCTCCGATATATTAGGAATGTACTAAAAGTTTAACAGGAAACGGCCGGCAATCCCGTTTTAATCGGATTTTAATAAATCAGCAGTACAAGAAAAAGAAAGTAAAAGACAGAAAGGAAAAAGACAGTATAAAAGACAAAGGTTTTTCCCAATGCACCCATCCCTAGATCGCCGTCCTTCCTACAAACCGTCGTATTTTTTATTAAAGGTAAACATATGTTTACAAGAAAAGGTTTTATGCAAAGCACAAAGGATAACAAATTATTATGAGCAACCAGCCTGAAACGCAAATATGAATTTTCATAATTTCCAAACATATGTTTACATTTAATAAAAAACAATAATAATTGACAAGTCAAAATATTTCACCATTATTCAAGATATACAGGGTGTATCGGCACTAACCCGACAAACTTTAACCAGCTATTCCTTAGCACATTTGGAGTAAAAAATGTTATGGGCACTTTGCTGTCCGGTACCATTTTTTTTTTCAATTAAAAACAAAAAAAATAAAAATTTCCACACTCCATGACTGTCATTGGCATTGCTTTTCGTGTTCAACAGCTGTTATAAGCAAGTATGTCGAAAAGCGTCTTCGCTCTTTCGCACACACTAAATAATAATAGTTAAAAATGAGACGAATGGTGCCGTGCCATTTCGTTGTGATTGTAGAAGTGCGCCAATATAGGTACACACGTGCATTATTCAACGGAATAATAAATATGAATAATAAATTTTTTATTTAAAAAAAACGTTACCGGACAGCAAAGTGCACATAAGATTTTTTACTCCAAATATGCTAAGGAATAGCTGGTTAAAGTTTGTCGGGTACGTGCCGATACACCCTGTATAATATCTCGACACCACCTAGTGAGAAATTAAGTTTTTAACAGTGAAAAAAAATCAAAAAGCAAAAATCGTTGAATGAAATACTAGTATTCGTTGAATTATTTGACGGTTAAAAATAGTTCCGTGCACTTGACCGGCATTCAGAAGGTTCAATTCCCGTCGGCGACATTTATTTTTTCTCAGACGATTTTTTCAATTTATAGTTGTGTTTCAGGCTAGTAATTATTGCTTATTATAATTTAAAACCTTCTTCCCGTCTCCGGAGCAGGTGGTCCAACTCTCCAAAATACCATGCTCCTAGAACAGAAGTACTCCTGGCTAGGGTGGTACAACCATGCCGTAGCTTCTGCAGTATTGTTGTCAGCTAATAAGTTACAATAAAGGCGCTTACTAACAAAGTTAGCCGTTATATGTATGCAGTGTATTCCAGCACGTACCCGAAAGGCTTTAAGAGGAAGCTACAAGGCAAAAATGTTTATATTTTTGGTATTCCTTATATCGTAGGTAATAAGCATTAAAATCGCTTGACAAACGGAGTCTAGAAACGTTCGATTTCAAGCAGAAAACTGGATTTTATTTATTTTGTAAATAATTTTATAAGAAAGCAAAAAAGTCAATCATGTGAAACTGTCACAGATAATTTTGGCTATAATACTGTATTGTTTGAAAGTTGTTTCATTAAGGTGTTCATACATTTGTATTAATATATTTTTTAGTAGTTTGCATTTATATATTTATTGAGTAATTTATTGTTTTATTTGTATTCTACGCAAGCGAAGCGATAGGAAAACCTTCAATTTATCTAAAGCATATTTTTTGGTATTCATAATGTAGGTACACCGATTCGTTATAAAGATTGATCAAAATAGTGATTTGGCACTAAGCTTCGCCTTAATCGACGATTCAAATTCGATTAACTTATCACATATTATCATTGAAAGAAAAATGTCATCGGATAGCAAAATGAAATCTACATTTTTTTCTCCAAATCTGATCAGAAATCACTGGTATGGTAATGGTACTGTTAAGCCTCTGAACACCCTGTATATAAGCTAAACCCTTTGTACGATGCACAAATAATTTTTGATTTGATTTGACAAGTGACCAATTCATTTGTCTATATCCCCAGCATCATATTATTGTCCCTGCATCTCGCCTCCCGACGCATTGTCCCCTGTGTTTGTTTGTTGTTGATTCAGGCTATTAATACACTGAAGGGCACAGTCCTCCTCGCGGCGAGAGCCCTTGCCCCCGCCGTGAACCGCCTATAATAATAATTTCTATGCTAAAATTAGAACTCGTCTGCAGTCAAACTAAACAGTCCTTCACCACGTTGGCATCGGTCAATTAAATATCATCTCGAACTGATTATATCCTGGTTGATAATTCTTTGCAACTATTTGCTATCAAAAATACTAATTTCTGTTTTGGGTCTGCTCTTTTGCATAACTCTGGAACGCTGGACTCGGCTTTGTTTTGAAGTGTCATTTCCAAAATTAGAACTGATTGTGTCAAGAATTCAGACAAGCGATAATACCTACCTAAATTATATTATTTAAGCAGAAAATGATTTAAATGTTAATTTTCAAAATTGGAACTGATATGTCAATAATTCAGAATATCCTGTGATTTTTCACGGGTCTGCGCTAGTGATAACCTAATTCGATCTATTCTTAACCTAATTGTTAGCAAACTTCAATGGTAGCAGAAGTCTGGGACGCCCGAGTAAGACATGAATTTAAGTGAATCAGATACTTGAGTCGGGCCATGTCAAGAGTCAGTATAACAGAAGTGACAGAATGTATGGTACGATATATGAATGTGAATGAGGTAAGGAGAGTGTGCTAAGATCGAGTTGTTTCGCGGTACGTCCTCTCTGCCTAACCCTGCGGGGAAACGGCGTGATGGTTAATTAAGTAGTTTGGTAATGTAGTTTTTTTTTTTTACTTTGTTGTCTTACTTTGGTTGGTACGCCACAATTTTTCCTCACAATGGTACAAATTCTGTCTTATAAAAGATAATGTCGAGTTATTTTTGACTCTCCTTTGTCTAATTTACGTCTCGATCTTTCTCTAATGCAAACCTAATAGGTATTTACACTGTTAACTCGTGGCTCGCGGCCTTGCAGTGTACGCACTAGTGCCGTCAGTCTAATTTGTTGATGCGCAGTTGTACCTATGTCGCCAAACATTCGAACCAATGATCGCGGATAGCGGACATATAAATTATTATTTACTATCATCCGATGTGTGGTGGCTCGTTGAATCGAATTACGTAGAGGTAACTTGATGCTGGGAACTTAAAATTTGATGTTGGTTTAACAAGTAGACTTGTAGACTTAGTGTACTGTGTATCTGCCCTCTTAGAGAAGCATGTTTTATACAGTATACACTACTTAAATGACTTGTATGTATTTAAAAACAAAGAGTCGATTTCACACGGAGATGAGAAACGGTTGATTGAGCATAAGAGGCTGGGGTAATTGGGGGAGGGGAGAGGAAGGTTGGCCTTAATATAAAGTTCCCATATATTTGACATGTTAATGATATAGTTTCATGTTAATGATATGAAAGAAAGGAATCGATCGTTGTGATTGAAATATCCTTATATCTCTTATTTTTATGTGATACTTGCTGAAGTCCCCGGTGTTGCTCTGGTTTTAAACAGATTTGTTTTAGAAATCAATCTTGACAGTGACCTTCCTCTTGTTTTGAAGGTTGTTTGCAATTTTCATCAATATCGGAATAAAACTGTAGATTTGTATAAACATCAAATCCACGCCGCCCGCCTGTCACATACACTCTTCTTTATACAAACAGATAGACAAGCGCCATTTTTGGATTGTTGTAAGGTTAAAGATGGTGTGGGAGATGAAGGAGATGGAAGTGGAGGGACGGGAAGTTCCTGGCTATCCAGATCTGGTCACCAAACACAGCTAGAGGCAATTCAAGCAACTCGTTCTGTGTTGTGGTATTTCAGCAGGGCCATACTGAGATTATATTCAGCTTTGAAATGTGGAAAATATACTGTTTCCTAAATTCCTTATAATATTATTTATTATAAGTAAATGTTCATTCCAAACATTACATATTATAAATTTAAGTTATTTATGTATTATTTATTATCTGGTTACTTCTGTTGCAACGAACTTTCCACCAGTAAAATAAACCAATTAATCAATTCGTTAACGTCAATAAACTGAACTAGTTGCAGATGAAAATGCATCAATTAAAATTCCTCCAATTATTACAGTATTATTACCTACCTAATTATATGCCCCCAGTGCAGTACGCAATAATGCAGTTGTATTCGAATGGTTTTAACGTCCAATTATCGTTGTATTTCTACATTCATCGAAGCACCTCGTTGAAATGTACGTTACTATTTCCAATAAAAATGACTTATGAATATTATACATTTATTCAACCGGCTATCCTCGATTATATCAAAACTGTATTTATGACTATTAAATGGCTATTTCAAAGCTTCGTAGGTTATGATGGAAATACCAAGAAGCTGGGCGTACTGTACAGGGCCCGCAGATACTTTAATATTACACAACTGCTGACCCTGTACAAATCGCAAGTGTGCCCTACTGTCGAATTTGGCAGCCATCTCTGGTCCGGAGCCCCAAAATACCTGAAAAAAACCCTTGACTCTGTGCAGAAACGGGCGGTCCGTTTGATAGATTCCCCAATCGTTTGTTAACGGTCTGCAATCTTTAGAGCACAGGCGTCAGGTAGGTATGCTGTCCTTGTTCTATCGGTATTACAATGGAAGATGCTCTGAGGAACTAGTGTCATTGATCCCTTCGGTACCGGTGCGTAGTCGGGATACACGCCAAACGCGCGCCCAACATTTGTACACGGTTGACATTTGTCACATGAGAACGGGTCGCTTCTACGATTCGTTCTTAGGTTCAACAGCTCAGCTGTGGAACAAACTGCCGGCCTCTGTGTTTCCTCCCTCCTACATCTTGGGACTCTTCAAGACCCATGTTCACTCCTTTCTCTCCACAAAAAGACCCTCCACACAGCATACCCAAAGATGACATAGGCCCTGAGGGAAATTATTTTCTTCAGGGCTTCCTGTGTGGAGTTAATATAAAAAAAAAAATCAAGGCAATAGCAAAACGCGCCATTTGCCTTGATAATAATATCGTGACGAAATGCAAAAATGTTCGGATTTTCATGAACAAGTGTTCCGACATCATGATGGTATATTCGTTATTTACTAAAAGTTTATCAGAAAACCGGTTAATTCATTCGTAAGGACTGCGATCCCGTTTTTAACCACAGAGGGTGAGTGTACTTTGCAGGGCCCGCAAATACTTCAATAGTACACAACTGCTGACCCTGTACAAATCGCAAGTGCTGCCCCCCTGTTGAATTTGGCAGCCACCTCTGGTCTGGAGCCCTAAAATACCTAAAAAAAACTGACTGCAGAAATGGGCGGCTCGTTTGATAGATTCCCCTATCTTAACAGGCTGATTGTAATCTTTACAGCACAGGCGACAGGTGGGTATGCTGTCCTTGTTCTACCAGTATTACAATGGAAGACGCTCCGAAGAACTATCGCCATTGATCCCTTCGGCACCGGTGCATAATCGGGAAACACGCCAAACGCGCGACAACGTTTTTACATGGTATTTTACATGGTTTTTTACATATGACACATGAGAACGGGTCGCTTCTACGACTAGTTCTTGAGTTCAACAGCTCGGCTATGGAACGATTTGTCGGCCTCTGTGTTTTCTCCTTCCCATAACATGGTTCTCTTCAAGATCCATGTTTACTCCTTCCTCACCTCACAAACACCCTCCACACAGCATCCCCAGAGATGACATAGGCCCTAAAGGAGATTATTTTCCACGTGGCTTCCTATGTGGAGTTAATGTAAAAAAAAACGGAATGACCAATAATTTGGAGAGATTCTTAATAAATCAGCATTTTTATATACAATTGTCATTTTTCTCCATGAGCGTTTCGAGCTTAATTTAGTTGCTCGAATTTTATGATTCCAAAGCTCACCGTTCAAGGGTTCTTTCTTCGGTAAAATTTTAGAATTCTGCTTCACGCTTTAGACGAACAAATTATTTATTTAACACTTAATTACTACAAAACACGTAAAATATTGACTTTGATAAAAAAATATTTTTTATGCATCGTTACCTTCTACCCCTACGTAAATAGTTGAACTGCGCTGTAGACTGTTATCTTACTATAAAATTATTTTCTGCCAGAGTCTTGCAGCATTAGGTTTATGTCGATTGCTTACCGACCCGTGGGACGACGGGCTTAGTTACAGATGCATTTTTAGACGAATAACGTAGCATCTTTTCTAGGCGTGCGCTGTGTTTTACCTAAATATCGCAATCCCTGCTCATATGCTGCCACAACTTTCATATTTCAGGTAAAATATCGTTTTTGTACTTCTGAATGCATCGGTGTGATGCATAGAACCGAGTCACGTGATCGCACTCGTATTCTCCAGCCATGTGAAAGAAGATAATGTAACCGAATAACTATAGTTAATATTACTTCAATAATAATACTGAATCGGCGCAGGTGTCAGGCACGCGACCGCCACGCCGAGCACCGGTCAGTTCCGACACGTCACTCTCGATGTCTTCGCATATTTGCCGATATAAAACACGAAAAGATAATAAATCTCAATAATTCTGCAGCTAAGGAATGCTGCTACACGGAGAAAACTTACTGATAAAAAATATTGTTAATTTATTAAGAATCTCTTCAAATTAATATTTATCCGGTTAAAAACGGGACTGCAGGCCCTTAACGAATGAATTGAGGCTTCCTGACATACTATTCGTAAAATACCAATGGATTGTCACGATGTCGGAACACGTGTTCATAAAAATCCTAACCTTTTCGCATTTTGTCATTAAAATAAGAAGATACTCATTTATCTCGTGTAGTCTGCCGACGCTTCGCGCAAAACAAATCTCAGAATTTATTTCGATTTTGACATTATTTTTTCAGCTAATGCTTATTTAAATCCATTTTTTTTAGTATCCATATGTTTTCCTAAATTTCTTTCAACCGTGTTAGGAAAAAAACGGAGACATAATAAATTTACTTACTGAGCAAATTTATGTAAAATAATGGCGAGCTTTCCAGAAAAGGTCAACTTATTTATTTTACTTGTCAAACATACAATAAAATAAAATATTTTTTTCTGCCACCTTACTTTATTCACTTTTTTTAAATCGCTCTTTTTCAATACGTTTTTCAAAATTCTTTCATTTGTCAAATTACCAATGAAAGTTAGATTTTAACTTTATTGAGGAAATGAATTAATAAATTACGAATATTCCAGAAAAGGTCAACATATTTATATTACTTTAATATCGCCCTACGGGAAATGGAAATTATAGTACAAATTACTCTTACGTTTCAACCCTAAATATGTCCATTTATATGTAAATAAATATATACAAATATTCGCTATCTACGTAAACATTAATTAAATTTTAAAAAAATAAAGAGAGAACGAACGATGTTTGTATTTCGTGTCTTTTTAAAATACATTTTATTTACCATTTTATTACTTTTTTGTGATTGCTAAAAGACTGCGATTTGTTCATAGCCATGAATTTTCAACCTTATTAGTTTTTGTTTGCTTCATAACTGATTGTTTGACTGAAGTTTTATTTATATTAATTCTATTTTTACAAGAATTGTACTCTAATCGAGATTAAAGCACAGTTTTCTAGACATGATATTTACCAGAAGAAAGTTTCCCGAATTCTTCACAAAATCTCTCGTATTACAAATAACATCATGTTGACCGAGCTAGTTCACAATAATATATATCATATATATTTTCGTTTTCTGTTTAGTCACATCTTAAAGTGTGTACTTCTGCTTTGGCAGCGAATCATATTTATTGTCCTACTTGTTCCACGTCTACAGTGTCTTCCACTATGCTAACAACAACTATGCTAACAACAACTATGCTAACAACAACTATGCACAATTTACTGAGTGTACTGTAACGTCTGGACCGCAGAGTAATCATAATAATCTACTTAAATAAGACGCGACTCTACTAAGTGCTAAAGTTGTTGAAAGTTAATGGCTCTAGACTAGTGCAGAGCGAATAAGAGATTCAGAGTTCAAAGCGGCAGCCGGATAAGTACACCATTTCGTAGTCTGCTGAAATATGAAGGTCCCATGTATGTGTCAAGTTTCCCGTCTAAAATTTTATAGATGGAAACAAAAAAGGATGATTGAAATTTCTTGGTATTTTTATCTGTGTACCAAACTACTATCAATTCCATATCAGTTCCAGGAACTAAGGCATCCTCATTTAAAGGATTTATTTAATCTCAGCGGTATAGATATATATCAAACAATAATTGCATATCAAAGTTAAATACGAAAAAATAATTTTAAAAAAACTTGAGTGACATCAGAAAATATGAAATTGATAGAAAATCTAGAAGAATATAAAAAATTACTGATAAAAATATTGCTCATTTATTAAGAATCTCTTCGAATTATTCGTAGTCCGGTTAAAAATGGGATTGCAGGCCCTTAACTAATTAATTGATATGTTTCCTAGTAAACTAAGTAAAATACGGTTGTATTATCACGTTATGTGTCGGAACACGTGTTCCGATATGTTAGGAATTTACTTTAAAAGTTTATCAGGAAACGACTGCATTCGTTTTTAACCCGATTACCAATCATTTGAAGAGATTATTAATTAATTATTAATATTAATTTTTCTCCATGTACATACAACACATATAAGTAGACTTAGGTTTAATTAATATCGATAGAAAATGTATAGGATTTTCGTTCCTTCCGTGGATATTGTGAAGTTGATAGGAATGGGGTAAACGATGATTTGGGAAGCAACTGTTAGTTCGGTCTCTCACCTAAGAAATGATGGTATAACACATACAATACCTAAAATATTTTAAACATACGTAATTTGAACCCAAGATATCTGTGTTCACAACCAAGGAGCTTAACGCTCTACACCTTGATAGTCTGAAAGGACATAGCATAGTTCTCTAATTGATCAATACTACTTACTGTTTATTTTTCTCTTTCGAGTGTTAATTGAGCAGGAGTATATGTTTGCGAATCGCTGTATTGCTATGCGCTTGTTGCATGCAATTCCTATTATAAACCTTGCATCCTAACCAAATCTAATGCTCATGTTAGATATTTGTTGGTTCAATCGAAATAGCTGCTTTCTTCCTCTCGTGTCCACTTTCGGCCGGCGAGTGGATTCCTTCAAACTAGAAGCGGGCGCGTCTCGACGCCCGGCGTCGATTCTAAATCCGGCGCCGCTCCCCCGAAGAATTCGGGAATTTCCGTCGATGATCGTGCTGGTTTATTTTGTGCGGCGCGACGCGGCTTGTGCATCTTTATTATGATGATGCTTTCACTTCGGAATTCATTCATTCACCGGGGCGGGACCGGTACCACGTGCACTACCTCACTACCTCGCTAGTCTCACTGTTACGCCATGTTCTGTGCCTACCTACGCTAACTTCCAAATACTGTATACAACGCGAATGTGCTTGTTTAGTTTTAAACTTGTTTATTATCTATTTGTGTTTATTCGTTTGGGATATCTCTCCAGTTCGCTACACGCTCGTAAGTAATAATAGTGCATAGCTTAAGGTCTTGCCCCTTGCAGAAATAAATCAAGTCATTGAACGCATAACTCTATTTTAGCATGTTAATATTATTGTGTTGCGTAAGTGCAGCTCCGAAAAGAATGCAAGGCCGATGGAAGGGTAATTTTATTCATGATAGTGAATAAAATTAATGAAAGTTTAGGCTTGTAAAGCGGATGTATGGAGAAAGGGATGTCAGAAGAAGTTATGAAGTGCAATTGAATTGAGAAGTCAAAGTCGAATTGAAGACATGGCACGATCTAGTGAATACAATATTTTGGTAGATTTTACAAAATTTGAATAAAGCAAGTAGTGTGTGCCAAAGCAGAGAAGTGCTGTTCGATTTTAATAAATTGTCGGTATTATCAACAAACACATTTACTTCGGTTGTGTCTGTTCTGCGTAACTCTTGTTCGATAAATTCTGAAACTTGGATTTGCCTAAAGGTTGAGTGTCATTTTCAAAATTGATTATACGAAAAATTCAAACAAACGATAAAGATGGTATCTACCTATTATTAACCGCGTAAGAAGTGACGGCTCTTGACTTTTGGATGTACTAGAGTGCTCATATTAAAACTGTTATAACTATTATAATTAGCCTGAAACGTATATTTTTTTTCAAATATGATTTTTTTATGAAGATTTTCAGGAAATTTCATTTTGCAGTGCACTGCACCGATTTCCTGAAAATATTCACGCCAAAAAACGAATTTTCAAAAAAAAACTTTTTTCGGCTACAACATCAATAATGCAATTTTATTTTAATATTAGCGCTCTATTAGTCTTAAGTAGTCCTCTCTTTACGAGCCGCCACTGCGCGCAAGTGATACACACACATATTATTATGATAGTTATTGACAGTCATAGGACAATATAGAAAGATGAAAGAAAAAAAAGATTATTTAAGTAAACAAGAAAAAAGAATATACGTTAGTACAAAGTTAGTGGAAGAAATGAAAAAGAAACAAAAACAAAAAACCTATGTTTAATTGGTGACCGGATAAATCATCACAATAATAATTTAACACATCTTTAAAAAGTTATATAAAGTCTTGGAAAGTGATGAAACAAAAACTTATTAACTGAGTTAAGTAGGTTAGGTTAGGTTAAAAAAAATATTTTTTTCATCGTTTCTAATGACTTTATATCACTCTGTAAAAGTGTGTTGAATTGTCACTGTGTTGAGTTATAATGGAACCGATTAATTAGTTCATAAAGATACTTCAATAGCGGAATATTAAAAAAATCAGCTAACATAGCATAAGAGTTACCAACTGTTTGTAATCTATTTATAACAGAAGTGTAACCTGAAACCGTGGTATAATTGTCGCAATAATACATACTTTTAATAATGTTGATAGAAAATTATTTTAATGTGTTTTTCAAAATCGGAATTATAAAAAACCCTTTTTTATGGGTCTGCGCTAATACATTATTAGGATTGTTTCAAATATTATCTTTATTTATTTTTATTTTTATTAGGTACAATATTTTTTACAATTCCAGTTTTCCAGTAATGTAGGCCTCACTGGGTGGCTTACCCGTGCTGAGGCCTTCATTTTATAATATGAAAATATAAACTACATAATACATTTAAAGAGAAAAATTATACATTTACAATTAAAAATACATAATACATAATAATATATTTAAAATTTAAAAATAGTATATTGAAAATAATCTTGTGTGTTTGTGAGTGATGTGTGTTTATATTGGTTTTGTGTGTTACGTGTAGGTTTTATTTTTATTTTATGCTATGAAATTTTGGTAATATTGTCTTTTTTGTTCTTTAATCCATTTTGTATTTTTTTCCACAGTTTTCATTGTTTGAGTTAATTAGTTAGTCCTTTGCTTGCCCACAATAATATATGAATATTCAATCGTGCCATTGAACTTTCCGGCATTTGAAGTAATTTGGTTCACTTTCGTTTGAAATAACACTCCCGTTTAGGTCGATGCTAATCGATGACCTCCCGGATCGGATATTAATACGTATGTAGTATGAATCATGGATATATTGACATTACTGCTTCGTGTTATGAATATTTTAATTATTATTTTAGACGGTACGAGGCGCCGCCGTTCAACCCGACATGAAATTCAAAAAATCTTTTTGTAATAAAATTGTGAAGTTCTTTTAGGTACATCCTATTTCTTACAGTTATTCCAATAAACAGTATGTTAAACAAAACACTTATATATTAATGTGGACATTACACAGGGCCCGGGCTTTACACAGAGACTTTCGATATCAGACAGTAATTTTCCTTATTTTTTTATAATGATTAACTAATGTTTATAAGACAAGGTTTTTTATGCATAGCACAAAGGATAACAAATTAAGCCTGTAATATCAATACAAATTGAAAATATCTCCTGAGTAAAAATAAATGCCGCCGACAGGAATTGAACCCGCGCCTTCTGATGTCCGGTCAGGTGCTCTGGACCACTGAGCTACGTCGGCTTATTATTGCTTACAATAATTTAATTTAATAATTATTGCTTATAATAATTTGTTAGTAATTTTCCTCTTTTTTTAGCATCTATTGTGCGAAGTTTCATAAATTTTTTTTTGAAATCTCTTAGACAGTGACCTTCCTCTTGTTCTGAAGGTCAAGTGTGCAAAATTTCATCATCTCTCGGAATAACACTGTAGATATTTAACAATTCCACACCGAGACACTATTATATAGACGTCGTATATGTTGTACGTACATTCAAATTTGACAAACTCTGCGAAGGGTTAAGCTTTTTCCTCTTTCTTACGACCAACCTAGTAAAGTATGCAAATGAAGTTAATAAAAACACTTGAGCCTACAAAGAGAAAGGACATATAAAATAGTACATTTTTATTTGTTGATTTTGTGATAAGCAATCATTTACGTGTTTAGTTTTATGGTTTGTTATTGTACAATTTTATTACGAGGTTATTTTGGGAAATTAATGTCTCTTTTTGGTTTTAGAAAGTTTTGTTTAAAGCCTTTATGTTGGTATGTTGTTTGTGTTTTGTTTGATACTTTTCTGGCGACAACCGAACTCCCTGTTGCCTTTTAAATGATTCCATCCCCTCTCCATTTTTAATAAATGGCACCTCGATTAGTTTTTGTTTTACCCGTTTCGGAGAAGTACTGTTCGTTTGAAATGGCATTCACATACCAAATATTTTCTTTTCTGACTTTTCCCAGACACGTCTGGATCTGAAATTGCTTCTGCAAACGCACGTAAAATTCCTTTGATACATTTTAAATTTACTTATAAAATAAAATTGGAAAATTTTTTGGCCTAACCGCTCGGCGCTCAGTCACCTTGGTTTGCAACAGGCAATGCAACGCATTCGCAATTATTATATGTGTGATTGAATCCTTAATGTAATGAAAGTATATAAGTTATAGATATTAGCTCATACACCGTCGTTATTCTACAGGTTCCTATCTATTTATCCAACAACGTGGTGTTGGTAACCCCAACATATTAATATTCATTTGCCATTTCCATTGAATCATCGACACCTACGGAGTTCCGTACTTGGGCGTCCTATTATTAGTACATATTAATTCAAGGTACATTAATATTTTAGTCGACGATTTCAGCATCTGATGTCGCGCCTCGCGGTTTAAAATATTTATTCAATGCGACATCTTTTGAGTCATATTTTGTACAGTTTCATTCTTGTCTGTATCGTAAATGTTTTGAATTGTATACTTAACAACTCTTTTGTCCGATTTTTATAAATTTGACCCTTGCCACGAAGAATCGTTAGTATAGGTATTAGTTTACGTGGGGGTCAAAAAACAGTTAGCCTAACCATTGTATCTCTCGTTAACTTTAACTGTTATTAGATTATGAAATAACAATGTTAAGGAACAATGAACCATCGAAAAAAAAAACGATTAACCGACCTATGACTTTGATTGTGATAAGCGAAAGTGCATTTTTATAATAATGTAATAATTGGTGTGACCCAAGTGGCAGCATTTAGCCATTTGAGCTTATTTGGAAGGTTTTTACAAAGTGTTTGTTAGGAAATCTACGGTTCAACGATTGTTAATTATTATTATATTATGTAATAGTTAAAAAAATATGGCTTAATTCTTATGCAATTCTTATTATTTGAAAATGCATTTAGTTTCGTCACTTGAATTCTTTTGTTGCTTCATGGAATTTCAAACGGTCAAATGCAGTTTTCTCCTTAAATCTTAAGATCTTGTTAAATACATCTATTTGAATTTCATTTTTGTTTTCGTGAATGAATGCACATCTTTAAAGTGGAGATTAACCCACTTCCCGACATCCGATCGAGCCGAAACTCTGAGTCGAGTCGAAATTTGTCGGTGGCAATGCATTCTATCAACTTGGTGGCAATCACGCACACACGCGTACGTATACGGATTTCTGTGAAATTCGATGACATTACAGCAGTTAGTATATCTACGCAATAAATGTCGGTCTTATCCAATCAGGATTGGACTCGGTTAGTAGAGTTGTTGACTCCACTTCTTGTGTAGTAAGGTTCAATACTCAGTCAAAATACTTTAAGTTTTAAAACCATTTGTAAATAGACGTACTATATTTTAAAAACATTGTTTTTTACGTGTTGATTTTTTTCTTTATAAGCAAAAGTGCATCTTCCATGTCACCTCAGGGATATAAATAGGTTTCGATACCACAAAATGAACTGCACCGAAGGTACTAAATGCAGTCAGGTGTAAGGAAATCATTCTGAAAGAGACCTTTGTTTATGTGGTGGTGTACAGAATTGAAAATATCACAAATATTTTCCTTCTCGATCGTTGACCTTTGGAATAAAATTCAAATTAAAAAATCTTCATAAAATAAAATACTTTTTTGTTTTAAAACCACGATATTTATTAATTTAAGAACCGACCGGTTTCGCTTTAAGCATCATCAGGGTACAAATTAATACTAACAGGGTAGAATCGAGTGGCTAGGGGGGGGTGAGCAGGCGACTTAGAAGATAAGGTTTATAAAATGGTTTTGAAAAACAGCGGTAATGGATTCAACTCACTCTATCTCAAAAGAACCAAGGGATACCACACAAAACATAAATAACTAGGTTTCTAAACCGAGAAACAAAAACCCAACACAACGTTCGGTGAAGCCTTTTTATACTGAACCGTCACGTGAAATGAGTACGTTCAAGGTCGTACGTCACGTAGACAAACTAGGATGTACACACTTGAAGGGGTGTGTAATAAAGAAAAGACGGCAGGGAGGACCTTCCTACCCCGGATATATATATATAACCAAAGCCTTATGGAAAAGTTACCTACGGGACTTAAGGAAAATGTATCGTAGAAAGAAGAGAAGGAAAAGTTTGAAGTAGAAAGGGCAGATCATTACATCTGGTGATGCTTAAGTAAAGCGAAGCGGTTCTTAAATTAATAAATAAATATAAATATCGTGGTTTTAAAACAAAAAAGTATTTTATTTTATTAAATATGTCAAACCACAAAGTGATTGCTTTCTACAATAATAATAAAAAATCTTCATTTTACAAAATAAAATATAAGTACAGAGGGTGTGTACATCATATTTCTTAGCGAATCCAATAAACAATAAAGGCCTTACTAATAAACTTTTCTTAAATTTTACAAAACTGATAAACAACCATTAATGTATGATTTTTATTAGTTGTGTAAAATTTTAAGCACGTTTATCAGTAGGGGAGTAAGCAAAAATACATAATATGTGATATTAATATGGGCATTGTAAAGTGTATACATATAACTAAAATGGTTTACTTCTGTACTAGGGTACTAGCACTTGATGAGAATAATTATTTTTAATTCAATTATTATATTTTTAACTAACGTCGCTACGCACCCAGATCTTTGGGCATTTGCGGGGTAAGGGGGGATTTCGGACGGGTGTATATTTTGAAACTTTCGATCGGTGTTGCCAAATACATTCAAAGTGTCCTCTTTTAAATGATTTGCCTGTACATCAATCAACTATTTTCAATTTTATAAAGAGTTTTATTTCCAACAGAAAATTTCTTAGATAATAGTAGATATCGTTTTATGTTTAAAATACCTGTTACAGACATGATAATTTTTGTGAGTACGGAGAAAAATTACTGATCTAAAATATTGCTGATTTTTATTAAGAATCTCTACAAATTATTCGCAATACGGTTAAAAACGCGATTCGCAACTTTCAGTAAAACACGAATGTCTTGTCGCGACGTCGGAATACGTGTTCATAAAAAATAATTGTTTCGTCATTGTTGTGTTATCGTGTTCCGATATATTATGAATGAACTAAAAGTTTATAGGGAAACTGCCCGCAATCCCGTTTTTAAGAGCATTTTAATTAATCATATATAATCATCATTTTCCGTGTGTTAATTATCTCCAGGAATATTTGGTTATCTGTATTGCGTGTTCCCAATATGTACGTTACCTCCTATAATATATACGTATACTATCTTGCTGCTATCTCCCACCTGACCTCCCGTGTGAGTGTTGTAGAATAATTGGCGTTTAGCGTAGTCCACTCTTCCGCTTTATTTTAGCCTTGACCGATGTTGACGGACCAATTATTATAAGTGAGAACTTCAGAATTCAACGGGTGACCGACTCTTCATAATATTTTTTAAATGAATAAAAAATTCTGGCTCTCACTTATAATAACAATTGGTCCGTCATCATCGGTCATTTATTTTAATAATTACAATTAATAGGGTTCATATGATATAGTTATTTTATTACGGCCAGTTATCATTTTTGTTTAAATCTTTAATGACTACTTGTTATTCATGCCTGGGTTCGGGAAGTCTCATAAAGTTTTAGGAGAATTTAAGGTAATAGAAGAAAAGAGCGAAAATTGCTACGCGAAGAAAATAGTATTCACCCACGGAACGTTTTTTATTTTATTTTATGGTTTCTTTAGTGCTGGCCAATTTAAAGGGTAACGAATATTTATTGTGTAAGTTGCAAGTAGTCTATTGAGACATATTTTTCTAACAAACCAATTTTTAAGACTTTTTAGTTACATAGTCTTCACTACCTAGAGTGGAAGGTACCTACTCTTAATTTTGCCCTAGTGTAATGACACATTATTCAGAAGGGAAACTTTTCCTGAAATGGCTTTAGCTGGTTTTAGTGACCAAATATGAATAGCCAGGTAATTTCCCAACCTTCCTTCCTCCCCCACTTCATTCTGCCTGAGAAGTGCACAAAACATCTATCGTAGTGTTACCACGACTTACTCAAGATACAACACGGCATAACAGATGTTCTAGCACAGCATGGCATGACAATGGTGCTTTTGAATGTAATTTCTAAAACACTAGATAAATTTAATTGCTCTTTAAATAACCTTTATTTTTTTTGTTTGTCTATCTTCCCAAATGATATAATAATAATTAAATTAAGTCGATATTTTGCAATCAAGTCGTAAAAAACATGTTTTCGGCCGTTTACATTGCTGACTAAACCTTATGAGATATATCAAAATAATGTACTTCTGAATTGTATATCTTATAAATGCCTACAGAAAGGTCCGTGATGGTATATGTCTATCTCCCAGTATAATAAATAACAATAAAACAATAATCAATAACCCCTAGCATCGCCGGCTATTTATATTTCATATATTTCAAATGACGTCACAGTAATTTAGCAATTATTGAAGAAGATAATAATTAATTTGTACTGTTAAATTTAATGAAAATGGAAAGATTTCCTTAAAATGGGAATGCAATAGTTGTGTTTCGCTGCATCACTTATAAAAAGTAATAAATTAACCCTAAATATGAATAACTTTTTAAATAATATGCTGCATCGTCGGAAGACTTACTTTGCGGGAGTCGCGTATCGGAAGACAAGAATCTGTTCGACGAAACATTAGCCTGGCCGCGTGCCAACAAACACATCGAACACATCGAACGCCTCGTGTAGGCAGCCACCTTTAAAATACAAACACTGTACTCTTTACACGCTACTACTGATTCTCCATTCCTACTACTTCTACCATGCACATTTATATCACTCACGTGGACGTCATCGTATAAATCTTAACTTACGATGATTTGGGCAAAATTCTGTTGCTTCATCGATAAAAAAATAGATTTACGACCACGACTATATCGACGTACACACTTCGTACGGTCTCCGTGCTCCGGAGGTCGCGGGTTCGAATCCCGGCGTACGCAAGTAAATTTTATTCGATTAATTTGTGTTAGGTACTTCACAATTTTTGTATAATTTTTTTAATTAAAGTGTACTTCTACGGCAAGTATCGCCCTGGTATATGACAACCATTCCGAATTTAAACGTTGCTTGAAAAGGCTTTCCCCGTGTTTGGCGACCAGAGTCGAATAACCAGGTACCCCCCATTTTTCTTCCACATCTCCTTCCCATTATCTTCAGCCTCACAACTTACCCAAATAGGGGATGCCGTAGTCTCACTGGCTCCAGATGTTTGCGACTCTTTTGCGGTATTTACATAAAAAAGGCCCTACTTCTGCCTTCCTTAAAAAAAACAGATGGTATTAAATTACCTTTTTCCTCGATAAAGAAGTCTTCTTCAATTTTTAGAACGAATCATTTTCCGGAAATTTGATTCTTCTAGATTCCCGAGGAAAATTGCTTTTCCAATTTCGATAGCGTATTTTCCTAACGTGTTTGCGATCCTTTAAAAAAAGGTTTGGTCTAATGTCACATTATTATGATTTAATATCCACATTATGCCTACTACTATGCTTGTACACTAAGGGTGGAAATAGTTCCAAGCCGGTGGCGTACATCGCGTCTGTCGCTTACGGTAATACGTAATTGAACGAATGAAGAGCAATAGTGTCACGCGATACGTAAGAGGACCATTGGTCCAACTCGTCGGCGCCATAGTAGTACCATTTATATTTTTTATAATATCATTTATGTTCACAATTTCTTACCGATAAGTTTTTTTATACATATTCAATTTACCCCCAAATTCTTTCGCATAATTCCGTGTTTCGTTAATTGTATGGCTTCCCCCTCGGGGATTTAATTTCGGAACTTAACACGACAACAAATTGTCTATTAAGCCCAGCTTCGCCCTGCAGAGCATTAATAATCGTGAAAAGATTTTTCCGGATTTCAATTGCCTCCGTAATTAAGCTTGCTCAATGCGCTAAAAGTCCTTTAATATACTATATTAAAAGACTTATTTAACTAGGAAAAAAGAATGGAATATTTTATTTCACTATAACTTCGTATTCAATTCTGTTATGGAGAGGGCACATAGGCTAGGCTTTGCGTTTAAGGATGTCGCTGATATTTTCGTTCTTTGGGTCCCACCCAGGCGTAGTGTGTTCGATTCCTCGGCTGGCTGAATCCTCCATCACAAAACAAGCAACATTTTCCGCTTACTGTAGTGGTAGTAGGAGACTTTTAACCCGGGAGTGACAAAAAATATATATACAAACAATATTAATAGAAACAATAGTTCTTTTATCCCGTACAAGGCGGCTACGCCAAAACTAAACGCCAAAAACCACAGTAATTTCATTAAATTATTCAATTGAAATACCGCCCTTAAGAGGGTCGTGCGCAACACGGTATCACTTCTAAGTGCATAAACACACACTTCTGCTCTGATGATGGACACTTTAACGCTGTCCGAAACGTTGGCTAAAGTGGGAGGGATCGCAAAACGCCATAATGAATCACGAAAACCATAAACTGTAAATTAATTTTTATACAAACAACATTGCGATTTTTAAAGCTCGAAATTAAAAATTCCATGTATAAAGCGCCGTAAAAATAACAAGACACCTACACTCACCGTTCGAGAGTTTTCATTTCTTTGGTACGTAAATTTTCTGCTATATTGTGAATGTAATCTGTTATATAGAGTTGATTTTCTGTTTATGGCGGGCGGGCTGCGTAAATTTGTTTTGCATACAAATCTACAGTTTTATTCCAAGGTTGATGAAAATTTGCGCACTTGACCTACAAAACAATAGGAAGGTCACTGTCTACGCGAAAAAACCACCCCATCCCCTTTTCCTACCCCCTAAAGCAGTATTTTGTTGCTACTCCGCGAATTTTTGAACATTTGACGTACCAAAATAAGACGAAAATTACTGTCTACATCCGATTTTGAAAAATTCTGCATAAAATCCGGGCAACGCCGGGAGATCAGCTAGTTAAAAATTAAAAGTTGTTTTCCTAGGACATTGTGACTTTTGAATCATCACCCCACGTTATCCTCTTTACGTAATTTTTCTATTTTTTACTGTCCATTAGCGTAATTTGAGCACTTGAGCGTCCTCGACTTGACGTTTGACGTTCCGTTCAAGTAAGTAATGACTGGAAATAAATTCTAAAATAATTATTCCAACCATTTCTAATGATGTCTTACGTTTGTTTCAGGTATGTGATGCATTGAAAACTGAAGTTTGCTGTTTATTTCAACAAGAGCTGTAAGTTAATTTATAATGGAATATTAACATTTATATACACTTTAACTATGTCTTTGCTTACATCACTTTACAATATTTATACAAACAAACCAACCGGTTTTGGCACAGCCCTGCTTTTACAGGGCAAAATTAAACGTATAGTTTATGTCTGCCCTGAGAAAGACTTAGGGCGGGTAGTTTCACAGAATTTGAACAATTCATCAAATTTGAAAGTGGATTTTCAAGTTCTGTGAAAGTTCTATTCAAGTTCTGTTATTATTTTGGTTCTGTCAAGTAAGTAGCCTATAATAATGTAACAGAGCTTGAATAGGACTTTCACAGAACTTGAAAATTAACTTTTTTGTTATTTGTTTTTGGGGTGTTATGCCGTGTTGCGGCATAACACCCCAAACTCCTTCTTTAGCCAACATTTCGGACAGCATTGCAGTGTCCATCATCAGGGCAGATGTGTTCAATTGAAAATTAACGTTGAAATTTGATGAGTTGTTCAAATTCTGTGAAACAACCCGTACTTAGTTTTGCTGAAACCGGAAAGTGCAAATAAAGTGATTTGCTTTTCGCATAGTTTAACTATCTGCCTTGAAAATAGGAGGTTTTACCGAAATGTTCGCGTATTCACGTGAATTAAGTTAACTGTCCATCACGCCGGTTCTCTGAAAGGGTAGGCAGAGAGGAACAACCGTTAAACAACTCGGTCTTTGCACACACTCCTTGCTTCATTCACATTCATACCTAATAAAAAATAATAACATGACTTTATATAGCGCAGTTTAGTGTTATTTCACTTCAAGTGCGCATACCTACCCTTTTGTTATTCTACTCTGACATGACACGACTTAAATTTTTGATTTACTTGATCGGGCCATGTCTTCCTCGAGGGTCTCCGACTTCTTCGATTCTCCGTACACTCATTTATTGGTACATTAGGACTACATGTCCAAACCATCTAAGCGTCCCTTTCTTAATCTGACTCATTGCGCTTACATATATGGTTTTACTACATTTTTGACATGTCAATAGAATTAAAGCGAAAATGCGCGGCTTTGCCGAAACCGATTTGACATACTCGTGTGAATATCGTCGGGTTCCCGCGAGGCATCGCTGATTCGATCCCCTCCTAGAAAAAATATTTATCAAGCAACATTTTCCAAAAAAAAATCATATACTTTTTTGTCAGGTTATTCGTAATTTGGGATGTTTGTTTTTCTTTTTAATAAAAACGAAAAACATTCATTCTTAAGGATTGTCTCCGTGTTAAGAAATGGTATTCGTTTTTTTCCGACAACCGTTTTCCCAAGGTCTGAAGGTTGTCTAAATACAAGCACAGGTTTAAATTGCTCTCGTATGAAACGGTTCACTCTATTTGTTAATTTTCTTCTCTGGCACCCTGCATGTTTAACTGACATAAGATTGACAAGTACATTTCGCCCAACAGCATGGAACCGGATGGGATTGTTTTATCCGATGATTAATTAATGTAAATAGACCTACCTGATTGCTAAACCAATGTTCAAGTGCTTTACCTGCGGTATTATTATAGGAACTGTATAAGATATGATCCACCAAATGATAGATTAGGTTTACGTTATTTCTTATTCGGTTTCGGTAAGTTCTAGAGTGGAAATACTGTCAGTATCGCTCTGTTGTAAGACCAGCATTCAGAATTGAAACTTTGCTTGACATACTCCAATTGGGGGTGTCATAGTCTCACTGGCTCCTGACGATTGGGAGCAGTTGGACTTGTGCGGTATTCACAATAAAAAAACTTACTTCTGGGCATGTTTGGATTCGACTTCCTGCAGCTCGGAAGAGAGTGTATGGCACTTCCCATTTATCTGGACTTTTGCAAGGATTGCTGTGTTCCTATCGGAGGTTGGCTATCATCGGGGCAGTCTTCACCCTGATAACCGCGCAACTCTGGTCATTGGCAATTCAACACACTTTTTAAAGTGATATAAAGTCATGAGAAGTGATATTCAATGAGTCAAGCTAACATTCATATTAGATACCTACCTATTTTTAAGGGAATCGATAACATATAAATTATTATTTGTAATGATAAGCTAATGTTTATAAGATAAGGTATTTCTGGCGTATAATTATTGCTTATAATAATTTATGAATCATTTCTCAACTTTTGATGACAAAATTAAAACACTGTTAATTTTTTTCACAGACAAAATATAAGTCAATTGTTGGATATTACAATGAATCCATAAATACTTCGTTTTGACTCAAACGATATAAAATTTTAAAAAATAATTTAAAATTAAAACTAGGAAAATTAAAACACTGTTAATTTTTTGTACAGACAAAATATAAGTCAATTGTTAGATATTACAGTGAATCCATAAACACTTCTTTTTGACTCGCGCGTCACGCTTTTGTATCTTTTATGATGTTATTTTTTTCATTTCTAAATTCTTTTTGCTTCACTGACTACTAAGACAGTGCATGATAATGTGCAGTTTTGTTTTTCCAAGAAGTACGCATAATATTTTATCTTATCTTTTGATAAACACTATCAAGAAGATTGAAGTTGATTCACGCCTGCGCCACTTTATAAACTTCCTGATGGCGGCAGTAACGATTATTCTCTATCTATGATAATATGTTGTCTCCTGAGTGTTTTTTTACTTCGTTTTTGCATTGACTATAGTGTAATGTGATTTGACGTCATAAATTCTTCGCTGGAATCAATTGCACGTCGTTTGCACAACGTTAAACTGTAAGGTAGGTAATGATTAAAAATACTTGATCTGGGTCAAATTATACCGGCTAATTCGATAATAGGGACAAAAATAGACTATGATGACAATCAACTTTGTGTGTATAAAAGGGCTTCACGGTGAATATAAATTTTTTTCGTTAAATATAATTTTTCATTTTAAGAAGATATATAGTATTTGGAGTAGAGGGTTTTTAGCATTTTATATGGTTCATCTTCATGGTTTGGTTAGGTTTTTTTAAGTAGCTTCTACAACGATGATTTTAAAATATTAGTCCGGTTTTTTTTCTGATAATTCCTTAATCCCAGATTTGGTGGACTCAATGTAGTTATTTTTTATTTAATTATGTTGATTCCGGGTGGGAGTTATAATAAATTAACAGCAAAAAATAAGAGTTTCTTTGTCCATAGGTAGTATTACACTTAGGCATATTTACTTTGTCTATTTGCTTTGCTCTGGTTTTATGTTCAAAGTTATTATTCATAACTGAATTGCTTCATTAACAACATTTTATATTTGTTTAAAGATAAATTGAAGATGTCCACTGACTTGGTATAATTGTTTCCATCCATTAGTATTTAGCTCGTCTATTTGCTTTGCTCTGCTTTTATGATTTTGTGAGTTGTTTGCTTTTTGAGATGATGAACCAGAATATTATTGACGTCGATTTTTTTTTAACACATTTCTGTTGTTGACATCCTTATGGGAACATTTAATGTGGTATTTATAATGCATTGCCGACTTATATTATTTATTCATTTTAAACTACTTGCGTCTGTGGGTGCTACCTCTATAACTTATAATGCGCAGTTGTTGCTTGGATTGTAATTGGTTGAGTGCTGGTGTTCGTCCGCTACCAGCACACAGTTACTCCTCTACACCATAAGAATTTCCACGGTTTTACAACCCCACTGATTGTATCATCGTTACTAGTAGCTGAGTCAATTTTGATACCAACTGGTGCAGGTTCTATTGCAATGTTAAGAAATTAAAATTACGCGTAACTCATGTTTGAAATCCTGTTTAATTTAATCATACACATTATTTGTATGCGTCACGAGAATTGCCTTTTGATAATACCTCGCCGCTCATGATTTAATTGGTTGTCTAATCGATTTCAGACTGTGATAATTCCTTATTTGTTGTAGCGAAACGCTCCCTCATTTCCGCATTGTAAACCTACCAACCCTTCTACGATACGCAAAATTACCTAGACAATATCTACTTTAGGGTTGTTTAGTTTAGGCTATATATAGCTTTCCACCGCCTTCGGGAAACGCCAATAAACACGAAATGCGAAAACCATAGCCTTTTGCGTCATACTGACCAAAATACATTTAACCTCCCATCTGATATTATTTTTAATGCTGCGATCTGTTTATCGATTTCTACGATAAAATATATGAAGGATATACGAAAATAATTATTACAAACAACATTTCGTAATGTATATTTACTGTACAGAAGATGCTCTCAATATCGCCCTTGTGTAAGACCACTATTCAGAATCGAAACGTTGCATGAAATGGCTTTAGTCGTGTTTGGTGACCAGATTTGAATATTCAGTTACTCTCCACCTTCTTTTTTTTAAAAAAAGACAATCATTCCCGGGTTACGAATAACATGACAATATTTGAAAATTTCATACTACCACCACGGTAAGTGGAAAATGTTGTTTGTGTTGAGATGGAGGATTTAGCCAGTCGAGGAATTGAACACACTACGCCTGGGTGGGACCCAAACGCGATGTCGACTCAGCCACCGACCGGTTCTTCCCCATCTCCTCCCCCTCCCCACTACCTTCAGCCTCACAACATACCATATTAACACCTCACCAGATGCCATAGTATCCCACTGGCTCCAGACAGTCGGAAGCTTTTGCGGTATTCACATAAAAACATCTAATCTAATGATTTTTAGAAAACTATGCCATTTGTTTCAAGGGTTAAGACATTGGGATGTCTTAACCCTTGAAACGCCAGGTGTAAAATGCCAATTCTATAAAGTTCCAGAGAATGTATTCGGAGAAAAAAATTTAATGGAGGCTAGCAAAAATATTCCTGAGTTTTATTATATTTTGTTCACAATAAAATTTTGGATTCGTAGAGGTTAACTTCAAGATTTGAATACAAAGCGTGGTGTTTTTTTCTTTCTAATCCCGTTTAGATCACGTTTATCACCACGACGGTAAGGGAGACAACGATTTCTATGAAACCTATATGAGCTGTTCCCAAAAACGATTAAGATTCTAATGACCAATGAATGGTATACTGCTGATGGACACTGCAGGGCTGTCCTGATCGTTGGCTCAAAGTTGAGAAGGAAATGGAAGCCATAAAAGAATCGATCATTTCTTATGTTCCGATCATGCTCATCACTAATTCTGTATTATGAAGGTCATGTCAAGGCCAATGCGTGAATCTCGTGGATGCGGAGTCTGCCCCTACCTAACATTGCCTGCATTCTTGCCCGTTGTATTTACCCGTGCATTTGGAATTTCATCTTATCACGTTGGGTGTAAGTACTGCCGGCGATAAGAGCAATCTTGGCATAAACCGTCCTGTACACCATTCTACCATTGTTACATATGTTTTGAATTTCAATTATATAATTCATTGTGCTATGAAAATGTCGCGTTTCGCTGTGCTGTACCTTACTGTATTTATTAATTTACTAGAATTAATTCGTCTTTGAGAGTCTGGAGGTTTTTAATTGTGGAACTGTCATTCTATAGCTGCGTTTACACCAAAGTCTTCCACTAAGTTTTCCACGAGTTGCGGCATTTTTTTTGTTTTTTCTACAAAATACAAGCAACTTTTTCTGTCTTCCACTTGTGGAGAGACAAATCTTCCACTAAATTTAGGTTTCCCGCGGAGTGTCGGTAAAGATCAAAGAAAGTTGACAACTAAAAGTGGAAGATTTGTTGCTGCGCGCTTTGCGCTAGCAACTTGTAGAAAACTAGTGGAGAACTGTTCTCCCTCCACGCATACTTACAAACTTCAATAACAAACAGTGAAATGGTAGATTTTGAAATTTTAAATAAATAACCGAGACTTGTGTACGAATCACCAGTAGTCAAAAAACGTAATGTAACTGCTAGCTTTTCTTGGACAGGTACTGCTTTCCTGTAGTTTGTGTCACGTTTCTTGATTTTATATCCGATCATTGAAATCAAATACTCAAAGTCACTACTGGTCATTCTCAGAAAGTTTTTGACACTCCCGACGCACCTCAGCTCACCACTCAACGCATCGACGTCATCTTAGAGATAATGCCTAATTATTGACACTACTGCCTTTCGCGCCAATTCTTTGGCAACAAGTTTTCCATTTGTTGTTCTAAATTTGAGAAGAGCAAAAAACTAAAGGTTGAAATCAATGTTTTTTTCAAATTTGGTGTAAACGCGGCTTTAGAGTTTAGTGGGTCTTTAAAACAACTTCTGATCTGGTCACCAAAGACGGCAAAAGCCATTTTAAGTATGGTTTCGATTCAATAGTGGTCTTTCATCAGTACGATTCTTAGAACCAGTTGTTTTACGGAACTTGAACAATTAATAAAATTTCAAAGTTTATATCGTTATATTATTATTCCATCATGGGCAAACCAGAACCACAACCAGAATCTGAGTGGAACTTTCACAGAATTTGAATATTATCTTTGAAATTTCACGTATAATCGTTAAAGTTCTTTGAAACATCTACCACTCTGAATTGTGGAACTACGTCACGCCCTATCATATTGTCAAGCTTAGGGGACCGTATAAAATGGCTTTACAGATGTCTCATAGAACATTCATAAATGTGTAAAGTTTCTGTATTCACTGTTCACCACACCCCCCAAGAGTGACGATGATACGACAGCCGGATATTAAACAAGAAAATTTTGACAATATTGAATTCTTGACTTTGTTTGGAAAACCTTTTCCGAGTCTCTCTTGTGTTTGTGTTGGTTTTTTAAGTTTAATTTTTTTTTTCATAACACATTCAGTAATTTTAACAATGGCCACACAGCGTAGACATTTTGTTAAAGCTAATTAATAGCGATAATATTATGTGCTGTGTCCGGATATCTGCATAGGAATCGAATTAGTTTGATAAAGTCTCAGAGTGGAAACAGCCGTATTACGTAAAATGTCTCATGCCAAAAGTCAGTAAAACTAATTTAGTTTTCATTGCAAATGGTAAAGTTATTATTTGCACACTTACCCAACTTCTTCAGCTACCCATATAACCATAGACATCGTAAGTAAGTTCACGAAGAAAATAACTCGTTCATTCATGTTTTCATCAAAATAGAGTATCGATTCACCTAGTCTTGCAACCGTACCTACTATTTTGGTTTAAGTTAACTCAGCTCGAAACTTCTTAATTTTATTCGTAAGTTTTTGAAATTCATTTAATTGTCTAAATATATGAAAAAATTCGGTATTGTTTTAAATTTAAAAAAAAGTGTAATGATAAATTAAGCGTTTACGCCCTTCTTTTATACATGATGTTACCCTTGTTGCTTTCCGCAAAACAATTACCTACCTGTGTACGAGGGTGCATTTATTCTACGCCCGCTATGACTAATGGAGGGTCTATCCAACCCAAGAAAATGAATTGAGTTGATATGAACTGTAGGAATGTATCGTCCTAGTCAAATACAACCATTCGGAGTCTGAAACCTTCATTAAAATGGCATAAACCGTATTTGGTAATCAGATCTGAATAGCCAGGTACTTTCCATTCTTCCCCTTCCTCCACCCTTCCCATACCCCAATTGGAGATGACATAGTCCCAGTGTCTCCAGACGACTGATAACGGTTGTGACTTTTAAGAATATTACAAATAGAAGAAAATCTGTGATGTTTTGCATTATATGAATAGCACTGCGGAGCGTTATTAATAATCTGCACGCGATCTGCATATTATCTCTCGGGAGATGTTTTCCATTCCATAATGCGCATTGCACCCGAGGCTTCTATGCAAGATGCAGTCTTGCTGTCTATGAAGCAGCGTGCAACAATGAAGGGTCATCCATCAGTTCAATTGGCAATCACCAGGTAGAGTAGGCAGGGTTTCTCAACTTCTTTCGGATCGCGACCCCAGTTTAGCAAATCCAAGTAACTTCGACTCGACCCCGACGGGGGAGAGATTATAATAATACAAGTAAAAAAGAGAAATAAATTTTTGATATTCCAACGTTTTAAGGTTAAAAATTTGAATCGTTTGAATGGAAAAAATACGAAAGATAGTGCACTTTACCCTCCTCCCCCGCAGAATTTTTTCAACAAATAAGTTACGAGCTAAGGAATCGTTCGATTAAAAATTAATATTAATACTTTGAAATATTTTTTGTTTTGGGCGGCGACCAATTTGGGTACCAAGTTGGGAACCTGTGCGTTTTTTTGTTAAGATCTACGTTTGATGCAATTTTAAGGTTTCGGCTTCATAAAATTCCCAAGTATTCGTCACAAAAATTTTCTTTGGAATCTGACTTTCTGAATGACAAAATTAACACCTTGGTTCGTCCTGGGTTGTAGTTAAATTCTGGGGAGGGGGGACGGAAAAAAACATACTTGAAAGTAATGGACCAAAAAGGTTTGGAACCTCTGGTCTACACAGTCAGGTGTAAATATTACCCGTGTAAATCTGTAGTCCGTTAGTCGGCAATTAGGTTCTTACGAAAACCGCCAGCAATAAATTGAAGGGAAAAAAAGAATACAAAATAATACAATAAAGTATGCAGTGTAAACATACTAATGTGATCAACCACACAAGTTCCGACCAGAAAGAGCTGTGCAAATTTCACGAAGCGAGAACTCGCGGTTGAGCGTTTTTTTGCTGTTTCGGAAAATAGATTTATTTTGTCTAGCTAAGATTCGATGACGATTTTGATATTGATATCTAATTATTATTAATTAATTAAGTTCGCGTTCAAGAAACCCTTCAACAAAAATCAAAAGGTAATTTGAGTGCTTTGCCCGAGCTACCTAAACTTGGAACGAAATTTATGCGACCGTGAAAATTTTATAATTATTTTTCACTTGTACCAGCATTTATAAATGCATATTCAGATTGTCTGCGTAAGCGTTTTCTTTTATTTGTTCAGCTGACTGCCAGACTGAAGAATGCTTTCGGATTTATTATTTATTTGTTTTTCACAATTTGTTCAGAGTTCCATCATGTGAGGATTTGGTCTGAAACGAATATTGCATTTACATATTTAGTTTATGTTCTCCTTCAAGCATCCGCTAAGGTGAAGTAGGCTCTGAGAGAAATTGTTCCTCGGGGTTCTCGTCCTTTGTGGAGTTACTTAAAAAATAAATTGCTATAAATTATTGTGGTATGCGATATAAACAAGGAAAGAGTACACATAAGCTCTTGCCAAATGGGTTCGTTATTACTTTTGACATTGCCGTGTTTTTTTTTCTTCAATAAATTCTGAATCGTATCAATTGTAGATTCTTCACTAAATTATACTGTATTATATTAATTTTCCTTTGCAAGACGTATGGGTGACAAACTCTTGTACCTTTCGCGCACATATTTTTAATATAATAAATTATCGTTTATCGCTTCTAATAATGTCCTGCAGCAAAACGATTGCAATAAATAAGAAATAAAAAGAATGTGCAGAGGCAAACAGCTGTTCACTCTTGCTGCGCGCGCACCATCTTTGTCTCGGGGGTTGGCACCCCTGACGTCCTCTACGGGAGCACCACCACACCGACAGCCCTCCCTGTACGTGAACACTACCACCGGGAGGACTCCCCTAATAGGTGGCATCAACACACCCACACCGGTTGAAGCCCTACCCGCTGAGGTTGTGTCTGTATGACGGTGGGCGGCGGCAGACATTAGCTCAAGTCTCCCCGTCTAGAGCGGGTCAGGGAGACTACGTATTGCGTCCTTATCCGCCCATTCTCAACCTCAAATCCGTCTACAAGGCTTTATCTCCGTCCTTTGTGCCAAATAATACCTTTAATCCATCATTTTCACCGTCCCCTGAGCGGATATTTCGTAGGGAACGCTTATATTATAATAATGTCTTTGTGGTGTTGCCGGCGAATTAACTCGGCCGACTGGCCTCTAGGATTCGATATCGAAGGTAATATTTATACGATTGCAGGCTGATAATGGCGTGAATTGTTGTGTATGGCTTTATCGTGGCTGTGGCTTGCTACAAACATGTCTTCTTCGCTTGACACGATCGATGTCCGCTGACGTACTTGTTGTGTTTTCATAGCTTTTCCGATGGTTGTTATTAGCGGACTTATCGATTGGCCCGTCTGTTTCCAGATCGATTGCTTCCACGCGTGCACGGATTGTTTATAATATGTTAATTGATTGTTGAACATGCCCAATGCTTTCACACACTCTTCTTTCACTTTTCCATACCGTGGTGTTATTGATCGCCCGGGCAACCATGTTTTTCTATTTCGCTTCTGTGTCATGTAACCTTTTTCAATGACAGCACTATTCTGTCTTGTCTATGTGCGAACCACTCAGTTTTCCCAATTTGGTTTAGTTTGGATTATTTCTGCATGAATCTACTGTCATTGTACATACACACAAATACATGCTCACTCTATACTTGTAGGCGAAATTAATTCTTCTTGCCCGATGCTTTCAAGTTCTTTGTAAAGTTTTGGCTAAAACATATTTTATTGAAACATTACGTAAGATGCACAAAACATTCCGTCATATTATTCTATTTTGTGCCTATCAAGTGCGTTCGAATGCATTATACAATAATACAATTATGACACTGGTAAAGTTTATAGGAAAGTGATGCAATTCGTGATAATTTATTACAATCTTGAAGTATTTCATCGATGTCTATTCATTGCTTCGGAGTACTGAACAAACAGTTTATGTATTTTATATTTACTTGTTTAATTTTCTTGTAGCTGATAGTCTCTTAGGCTTGTTGACGATACAATTAGCGTGCTGCGATGCATTTTCTATATAGAACGTCTGATGCTATTAGCATTATTGTTTTACGAACATCTTTATGACCGCGATTGTTATAGTCCCCTCCCCACTTACGAAATATTTAGCAAAATACCAAATAGGCATGAAAATACACCAATTTGGAATCGTTTTCTTTATGTTATACGCCGATACGTTACGCCATACATAAACCTGTGATACATATAATAATTAAGTGGAAGAAGTAAAATTTATTGAATAAATTATAAAATAGAACACATACAAAAGAGTAATCGTATCTAACACTAATATTTGTTTGTATGTTATTATAGCCTTCTTGTAATTAAATTCCGCGCCGTTGAACACATCGAACATTTCTGAGAAACTATTTCCAACTGCTTGCAATTTAGATACAAGCGAGTATCTAAATGACTCAGACATCATATTATTGTTGCAATTAAAAATAATTTCTTATCGAGTACAAGAAAGTTAATCAAGCTTGGTAAATCAGGACTGTCTATAATAATAATTAAAATAAAATCAACGTCTGTAACCTGAGAGTTTTAATAATTTCAATTATTTCATCAACTGGTTGTAATTTATGGTTTCTGCAGGTAGACCGAGTTTTTTTATTTTTTTTTTATTGATACATTATTTTACAGTATTTCATATCTTAATTCAGTAATGTTGGCCTCACTGGGTTATTTACCCGTGCTGAGGCCCCCATTTTAAAATATACGAATTTATACATTATTGTATAATTAAATTATTATAATTATAATTATTGTTTATAGTTAATGTATCTAAGAAATTTATGCTGAATATTTTCAATGGAATCAGAGTGGATTAAGTGAAAAGTAATTTTAATTCTGTGCGACAGGTAAAGACAATTAGTAAAACCACGAAGGAAATTTAATAATTTTTGTGAGTTTTAGGGAATTGTAGCTATTGTTAGATGCAATAATTGATTAATTGGTTTATTAAATTACGACGGAATACGTCTACATGACAATATAATAGAATTTTTAATTGGATCATTGATTGCTTATCCAGCGATTATCGTGTAAACATTTGACAATTTAACTATCTTAGAAAAGTCCTGAGAGAAGGCATGTCAAAATTAATTGAAAAATGCCAGCTTAAAATTATTTTTTCCAGCAGGTTCTTAGTAAAATCCCCGTGAAATCTTCAATTGATTTCATCTCATTCCAACTTAAATGACCCATATATCTCATTAATGAATGCACTAGAAGGTGAGGTGATAATTTGCTTTAATAGTTGCCAATTGATTGATGGCCTTGTGGATTATTATGTAATGACCCGAGAATAATTAGTTCTACCGCCAAACAACGCTACTACTATCAGCGGGTCTCGGCTCTCGGCTTGGCAGGCTGGTAGACCGAATGGCACGAATGACTATTCAATTGTAAAAAGTATTCATTCATTCATTTCTGATATTCACCAGACGGGCTCATTAAAGATTATGGCAATACCAGCGGTAAACATTTGAACTGTTTAATTATAATTAGTGATCGGTAAATTTTCCGGGAATTTATTTTTGGGGATCATTCCCTAAACGGGGAATTTGAACTCAATTTGGGTACCGCCGCCCCGGGAACCGTTTATTGGATAACCAACACCCCTGCCACAGGTCACCCACTGCATGGCGGGCCGAATCGGAAGAGATTGGTTGGGGGAGACCTTTACTCTCCAGCCGGACTCTCGACCAATCGCCTTGCACCGCAGATTCCTACTTTTTCCTTATCAGACCTTCCGCTCCTTTTCATAAAAAGCCCTCCACACAGCATCCATAAAGATGACATAGGCCCTGAGGGATTTTTTTTCTCAGGACCTCCTGTGTGAGGTTAATGTAAAAAAAACGGGTAATATTGCGAGAATTTTCATAAAAATGGTGAAATTCCCATGAGGGTGTTTCCTACAACGAAATTTCATATTATTTACATGTATCGTAATTAGAGCATGCTGAGAACAAAACTTTTGTAATTTTTGGAAAATACCGAAGTTAAAAGTAAAAAATATTTATATTTGCGGCCGCCCGAAAAGCGGTTGATGTCAAGGTACATACAAGGTTCATAGCGCAGCAATACTGCTGCACTGCCATTCGAATTATGAATTTGTGCTGTATTTTGTCTCGGTGACGTCACGAGAATCAAATGTATACTCTTTACCTAAGTTCACTTTGAAAGACTCTTTAAATTTGATACATTTTCAAAAAAGACAACATCTTTCGAATAACTTTCTTAAGTGAAAAAAGAAATATCAGATTAATAGGAGATTCATGTTCATACCTTCTTCTGATTTGCTACTAAAAATTGTTCAGTTGCTTAATCAAATTTAACGAGGTTCTTCCTTTTTATTGAATGTTCCAAATGCTAATGCATTCAAGCGCCGTACGATTACGTAAAGGTTTTCAAGGTCGCATCAACCTGCGTCACGATAATAAGGCAGTTTTTTTTACACGAACATGCCGTCCTTAATTTTTTTTTTTTGGGTTGAGAAAATTATATTTTATTTATTTATTTAGTAAAAGATTATACATTATTTAAGAAATGTTTTGACTGCCCAACTAGGAGGATTCCCGTTTTAGGACAGTCAAATTAGGATGAGTATTAACATTTTGATAAGTTGTTTGTTAAGTATAGTTTTAAAATAATAGGTATATGTACTTTGATAAAAGGGTTGATAAATATATGAAGTTTATTTGTCTATTCTTATATTGATTAATTTTCTTTAAATGGTGGTGTAAAAAATATTTTTTATTAAATGGTGGTATAAAAAAGTGTGTGTTTTAAATACACTCTTTGAATTTAGATTTTATTTTCTTGATTGAATGAATAAATGAATGAAATGGAATCTAGAAAGAAGTAAGTAGTAGTCTAGTAAGAAAAAATAAAACATAATATGGAAAAGAAAAAAAAATATATTTAAGGAAAATATAAAACAAAATATATGTTTTTCATACATGCAAACGTACATACATACACATATATAGATGCTCAGATATATATACATGTACATACATACATAGACATACATACATGCATATATAATTACATTCATACACATCTATATATGAACACACACAAACGTAATATGTATTCACATATATACATAAATATGCAGATACATGGTTAATTTTATTATACCATATATATGTGTATTATAGTTATAAAATAATGTTTATTTTTCGGAATAACTTTATTGAGTAAAACCTCAAATTGTAATATTTAAATATTGAAGACAATATTAGTGATTTCTAAACGAAAATCTGAAACAGAAAAATCAGAAAAGGAAACGGTCACATCTGGGACTCGAACCCAGGACCCTTGTCTTTCCGGGACAGTGCTCTACCAACTGAGCTAATGGGACCCTATTCCCCTCGGTCACTTTTATCTGTATCATAGTTCGAATAAGAACTACTAACATTGTCTTCATTTTTTTTATAAAATAATGTTTTCTACCGGTTGATTTTTTCCCATGGGTCGGTAAGCAATCGACATAAACTGAATGCTGCAAGACCCTGCCCAGAAAATTAAGTTCACTATAGTAAGGTAACGGTCTGCAGCTCGGTTCATGGCGGAACTTTTCTGCGCAGGTCATACAGTATTTGGTTTATGTCGATTGATTACCGACCCGTTTGACGACGGGCTTGGATAAAAACAACAGGTTTTGTGAAAATATGTGTAATAATAATTTATTGTTACCATAATTAATTATGAAAAATTTTAAACATTTACGTGACACCATGGGAAGATTGAATTTATCTCGATAACATCAGAAGTTACCATTTAAATCTGTTTTTCTTCTCGCTTCATAACTAAAAGAATGAATATCCAATCAGCGACTCCTTAATATATTCAAAAAAGATGTAAAAATGTTTATTTGTGGGTTTTGTTGTAAGTTTGTAGTACTCAAAATATATGTTTTTTTATGATAGTGAATAGTTCTGCTATGTTGCATTTTGCGTTGATGCGTGACAGCTGTTTCGCCCTTCGAAGATATGACCAAACTTTGGCTTCGGAGGCTTTAACATAAGGCTGTCGTGCAATAATCAACCTAACAGAATTTAATTTTATTAGAATTACTTTTGAATGTTATGCCAGTGTAAAAATTAGTTTAGGATAAATTTTTAGATTGAAATATGAGATCGACAAAAATGACGTTAAAAACAAATCTCAATGGCCGAGTGGTTAGTGGCATTGTGCCGGTAAGACAAATCCTGAGTTCGATTACCAGTTGCGACTATTACCCTTTTTCTATGTCTTGATCCGTTTCTTATTTATCCTTTAGGTTAAATTAACACTGTCGGGTGTACGTTTACATCGAAATTAGAGTAAAAAATAATAAAAATGATTATCTCCATTTTAATGTGAAAGTGTCGTACTATATTTTCATAAGTTATATAAGTTTTCGTGGCCATTGTATACACGCCCTCGCTTATAGTACCGTCTATGTTTTAAAATACCACCATTGTTTGCTGTGTTTGCCATTGAAAACACCGGCCGCATGATCATGATACACGCAAAAAATATATAAACGGAAGCGTGTATTTAGAATAGTAGACATTTCTCGTTTGATCACAAGTCACAAGGCTGCTGATGTCTGCTGTTTATCCCATACATAACAGGTATGTTATTATGCAGATCGCGGTGACGCAAGCCTGCGAGCGGGGCCCATCTGTGACTGGGTGCTGGTCACCGGTCACCGGTCACTGCTAGTCAAGATGGAAAACACAGGTGATGTGTTACACTGGACCTAGAACATTTTCTTCTAGGGGAGCGTTCAGTGGTTAAGGCATATGTCATATTTAGGGGGATTCAATGACGCTTGAAGATTGACTCTCTGCAGTTGATCCCCGGGACAGTTGATCCCTCGCACACTTGATCCCCTAAAGGATTATGTTTGTTTTGTTAAGCTTCTTACTTGGCCGTATAAAATAAGTACATATGCTTCTGTCTGCAGGCAACTTAAATGGAAATCCACTTCCAAATATTTTGCTAACAATAATGCCGTGTCCTCGAAGGAGTATGCAGAGAGGATATATCGCAGAATTACAAAATACGACATATTTATACGTGCAGTAGGCCTAGGGAAAATACGGGATCAAATATCGCAGGGATCAACTGCCAGGGGATTAAAAGTCGGGTAACCATTTGGGAATGCAGTGTGGAGTGTCTTTTCCAAAAATGAAGGAGTGAATGTTTTGGTATTATGTCTGTTATCTTGTGTTGGAGTTTTCTAACCCTTGTGAAATGCTAGCATCAGTCCTCTACTATTCTATCATCGAATAATTATAATCGTCGCCGTTTAGGACAACTTCGTATTATTTTATCAGCCGGTGGTAAACAAATTTCAATGGAGCTAATTGAAGGCTTTTTAAGATTTGTTTTTCAGGAAATTCATAAGGTATTCTTATTATTTGCTCCTCTTCAACACTTTAAGGTTTGTTAATATTCCTCATCCAAATGTTTATTGACAATATGCATACAATACATACAATATGAGTTATTTGACATGAATTTAACAATTACTCAAAAGCAGAAAAGCTGTTTTGGTGACCCTTTAAAAAGTCTCCAACATGAAATTCTGCAGCTATTTTGTCTGAAAATTAATTACAAGTCAACGGAACTGTATCGACTGTGTTTAAATGCGCTAAACATATATTTTTGCTAACAATAATGCTGTAGCTCCGAAGGAGTGTGCAGAGAGTTAATACCGCAGAAAAACAAAAGACGACAGAAAATACTGGATCAAGTGTCGCAGGGATCAACTGCCCGGAGATCAACTTTCGGGGGATCAACGGTCGGAATTTCAAAAGTCGGGACACCATTTGTGGATGCTGTGTGGAGGGTTTTTTTAAAGAATAAGCCTTTAAGCCATATTTTTTGGGAATGTAATTATTCAGTAGTTTCAGATATAATAGTTATCAAAGAACGATATAAAAAAGTAATTTATGCTGATTAAGCTATTTTTAATACTAAAATCTAAATTTGTGCGTTTCCAAAAAACCTTGCTTAAATTTACTCAACCCCCAAATTATTGAAAATTTCAAATAGAATTGCAATATTTTTCATCAAAATTTTGTAAAACAAACAACAACATTCATATAAACTTCAAGATTTTTAGTTAGTTACGCGAATCCGTAAATATTCGTTTGTATAGTCAAATGTAAAGTTTACATTTTGTGGGTTTAACGGTTTTTACCAAACCGCAGTTGATATTAAAAGTTCGCACCGTAATTCCAATCCTGAGCTTTGGCTTTTTGAAATATATTTATTTTATTGTTAAAAAATCAGATGATTTTTACATCGTTTGTTTTTCAGAAAAAATGTTAAGTAGGTATTTACATTTGAGTGAAGCTGGGTAGGAGGGGTACCAAATTAATAATAGTTACGACAGTCCATAAATTTGTCGCTTATTTAATGCCTTTTTAAATAATGATGGGAATGTCAGATATCGTTTGGAGTAGGGATTAGGGATTATTATGAATTTCACGTTCAAATGCGAAGCCTTCTAATAACTAAATACAACTCGATGACCTGTATTTCGCCGAACAGCCTGAGCCAATAACTAATAAGTTATGGGACGTTTAGGTACCTAATCATATTAATATCAGCGAGCATGACACACACTGACTGTGTGACTAGTGAAGTTATTGCTCGGTACTTAGCCGGTTTCCTCGTCACGTGGTATTATTGCTCTGTTTCAACTGTACACAATGCCGAAGGTCCTAGGCCAAAATGACGTTAGTGACATTTTAGCGAAAATTAGTTTATTATAATCATGTTTATAAACTGCCAAAATACACTGGCGTTATTCTCGTCCAATCCCGAGATTTTTGTAGATGTTCTTTAGTTGTTTTGCTGTCCGAATTTAGAGAAATAAACCACTGAATACATGTAATATTTCTATGTTCAAAGTGGTGATATAACTATAATAATACAATTATTTCAACCGATCTCAGTAAATTCACTGATTTTGATAACTGTTACTCATTAATTTTTAATGTATTTGTAATATTTTTGTGCCAGTAAATAATGTTTCCATATTATTATTCTACTCGAGCGATATGGCAAGTTTGCAAAAGCGTTTTGAGCGATCGCTTGTCGTATTGTTAAAAGTATGTGATAAACGGAGAAATCTCGGTGGATTCATTGGCTTTAAACCGCAGTGGACAGGTCATATGTTTCCGTATTAATATTTTGAGGAATGATATTAATTAGATAATATGGTAAATGCATGTATATACAACCAATCAGTCGAGTGATATTTTTAATCAAATTTGTGGGACAGGCAAAAGGCGTTAGTGATTTAAAAACTTAATTATTTGCCTGTTGTTCTACTGGCTCGGTAACGGTACGAAATCGACAAAAACATTAGACTGGCGCAGAAAGGTAAAGTTAACTACGTTTTGCAGAACAGCCATTGTGGGATTTTTCTGCGCAGGGTCTCCGGTTTTCGTCGATTTCGTACTATCAAACCCTTTATTTTTAAGAATTACATGAACACAAAATTGACGATGAAAAAAAATAAAATCTACCAGAATATTAACCAAAATTCAAAATAAAATATCAAACTTTTTATTTTTATTTTGACTATCCTGAAAATTATCAAAATGTCATTTACTCCCTTTTGGCTTAGGACCCTCGATATATTATGCTGCGTATAAAACTGGACAGAATTATGGGAAAGGAACGAAGCAACCGCAAACGGCGCTAAATGCCGTTTGCCATTACTTTGTTCCTTAATTCATTTCTTCCTGTTTATACGGACCCTATTACACCCTTCGAGGACGTAGCTTGTAAAAATAAAATTATGTGACGCATTATTAATACTTTATTCTGCATTAACTATCCCTTTCCTCAGCACGGGAAGAAGGGAAGGGAATGGTTGGGATGCTTAATCTGAATATGGTATAGGTATTTCTTTATCAGATATTAATGAAACGCAGGTGTCATTAATGAGGGGTCATTCTGTTTTGTTTACATATTAGGCACTTCGGAGCGGCAGAACAAATTGCCGCTTCAGGCTGTCGCGCAGAAAAGCCTCACAATGGACTGCGCCGTAAACAAGTTACCTTACTTTCAGACTACTTTTCTGCGCGGCGGCCTGGATTGGCGCGTCGTACCGCCGCGCCGCTCCGAAGTGTACGTGTGGCATTGCCTATGACATATTATTTTGTATTAGCCGATAGACGTGTGTAGTTGAGCTAGTCTATTCTGAGGATGACTCATCCTTAAACCCATCTTGGGCAAATAAAAATTAAACGGGTTTTTTCACACTTGAATTTAAATAAATTAATTAAAATATTTGCATCTCTTTCTGGAGAGAAAACTAACGTTCGTATCGCCATAATAGAAACTTTGATCGCAATGGTTTCAGTTACACCTAAGGGTAAATGTAACGTACGTCATAATCTGCTCGTTCATAGATGGCGATAATTTAATTATTTTAGAGAAAAAAACACTTTGCGAGTTATGCTTTACAATATTACGATGAATTGTTTGTTTACGCCCGTACTTGATATGAATAGGAATTAATAATTTGGTACGTATAACCACGGGTGAGCAATAACCCACACAAATCTATTCAGAAATCTAGGGAAATTAGGAAAATAAAAAATTTTGGCATATTATTACTGCCGCTCGTGTACGTCGAGTTTCACGCACGTGCACCAATGATCTATGCTGGTAGCTCCGCAGAGCAGGCTCCATTAAAATACCTGTAGAACAGACTCAGCATGCCCACATTGCGTCTGTGCATTAGAGATGGCAATTGGTCCGTTAACAATGGATTGTCAATCAGACGGACCGCCTTCCTTTACACAGAATCAAGTAGGTTTTATTGTGGGGTTATTGACATTTGTTGATATTGTGAAATTTTATATAGTTGTCACTGCTCTTTAAATTTTGTTTATTATTATTTTATCTCTGCTAGGTGCGCCGAGGAATGTTTCTGATATTAATTAATACAGAAACAACTGGTTCCCTCTAGATTTATTTGCTTTTCAAATCGTTAATTTACGTATATTTGATCAAAACAAATCTTCCGATAAACATGTTCCATAAATGCAGGGGTGCTGAAATAGATGATCAATAATAATTAGTTAACAAATTAATTAATCATATTCGTAGATTAATTAGTTATTGTATTTTTATTGAATTATCAAACGTCATGACTCATGATGTTTTAACGCCCTGGGAGGGCGTCAATGATTATCAATGATTTAATGATGATGTCTAATGATGGCAAGTATGTCCGAATTACGAATGGAGTGATCCGAAATGTATTTATTTATTTGTTAGAAACAAACAGCTTATATAATACAATGATCTATACATATGAAGTTAAGCCAAAAGTTCCATATGCTAAATTTGCTTAGAGATATGAGTTTTATTATGTCTATAAACTAATTAGTAGGCGCTCTTGAGGTTATTTTTTTACGAAAACGGCGTAATATAAATTAGCCAAATATTATTATTATTAAAGGGGAATATGGGAGAAGGATAGGAGATACTTATGATAAGGGTAGGATATTTTTTATCATTTTTATTTATTTATTTAACGCCCAGAGGGCTTCTACATGGTTGGTAGTATAATTTTAATTTGACAGATACTTTGAAACATAAAAAATAAGAATAAAATTACATTTGATAAAAGCTATGCAACAAGTCATACAAACACAAGAAACAACATATTAATACAATGCTGATGTAACATCAATTTGGGAAGCTAGAATGGGTACCGTCCACAGACATAGGAATTAATAGACGAGAAGATAATGGCGAGGGGTAAAATCAACTGTTGAAGAACGAAGGGCGTAAGGCTGACTGTGATTCGTCAATAAATCAATCTGACAGTAAATAGGCATCTCGCATTATAATATCACTATTTACTTCTTAAAAGTAAAACGTGCTTTTGAATGAATAGACATTTTTACATGGGAGCGCAAATTACTCGCCACGTTATGAACAAATTTGCGAAGTCCAAATTCGGCAAAAAAATTCGGTTGTATTTTCAGAGTCGAATATTTCGTTTACGTATTTAATTAAGACACTTTTATAAATGTTCATAATTTACTTCCCAGCAACCAACCAGCTTTGTGTTTCGCGTCCAGACGTTTCTCGATGTGATAGTATAATATGTTTCTAAAACTGATCTATATTATACGATGTGAATATGCTTAAAATAAAGTAAAATAATGCTTATATATGGAATGTAATACGACAATTTATTATATTATATTATTCAACAATACTCTATACCTGTGAATAGTTCATATTAACTTGCTCCGTAGTAAAGTGTATTTTAAAAACTATAACGCTCAAATTAAAAGTTACTCGGAGTGTTACGTGTTCGTACTACAAAGTTCTAAAATATTTTTTTATAATATCCGAGTTATTTAAAGTTCCTTCCGAATTAAATCAGCAAAACTATAAACAATAAAATTTGCTTTACGCGGGTAGTACGAAAAAAACATTAATTCAAGATGCATTGCCGAGTGTGCTCAGAAACTCTACGTACTGACGAGTTAAAATTCACGTGTGCCGCATGCAAAGGCGCATTTCATTTGGCTTGCGGAGGTATTATTGAGAACACATATCGTCGACTTAATCAAGAACGGCGATCTCAACAAGTTTGCAAGCATTGCAATTCAGCCAAGCCCGGCGCTGCTAGCCCGTTGCAGACAATCAGTGATACTGAACCTTTGGAGCAGATTAAAAAAGTTACGGATATTAGTTCAGCGCTCGCCGCTCAGACACCGACAAATCTTAAAGATATTCAAGATCTAGTCATGAACAAGACGTCCAATCTGGAAAAAACACAAAATGATATTCTAGATCAGAATAACAAAATACTTGAAAGTATTCAATTTATGAGTTCTCAATATGAGGATTTCATGGCTAGAATCCGTGACATCGAACTAAAAAATGATGAACTCACTAAAAAGAACTCAACCCTGGAAGCTAGGATTTATGTCTTGGAAAAATGTGTGGACATGCAGGAAAGGGAACTCAAAGCGAACAACATAGAAATAAGAGGCATCCCAGAAATCAAAGGAGAAAATCTGCAAGACGTTTTTTTCAATATCTGCAAAACAACAAAGTCCTCCACTGATACAAAGGACATTGATGCCATTCATCGCGCAGCAAAAAAAAACAACAAGAGTCATCCGAGAGAAATCATTGTTAAATTCAAAACGAACATAGCAAGAGAAAACCTGTTAACAGACGTAAAAACTTTCAACAAAAACAAACAGAATCCAGAAGACAAATTGAACACCTCAAACATCGGTATAGCTGGTTCCTGCTCGCCGATCTTCATTTCAGAACAACTAACATTTCGCGGTAAACAGCTGTGGTACAAGACACGAACAGCGGCGAAGGAGAAACAATATCGCTTTTTTTGGATTAAACGGGGGCAAATGTATCTTCGTAAAAACGAGGGAACTAATGCCATTGTTATCTCAGACGAAAGCAAATTGGCTGCGCTTTGATAATTTTGAATTAATGGCTATTCTTTCGAGGTATGTCTTGACCCGTGCATTTATGTCTCGCTCTATATTTCTCCATACTTGTTTCATTTCCTACCCTTCTGGTATTCATTTGTTATGTATGTTATGCAGTTCCTGCTACCTTATTTTTATTATTATTATTTTTTTGTCTTCTTGCTATCTCTTTCATAGTACTATATCTAATTACATTATTTACACTATATTATTATATATTACTCATATTTGTATAATTTACTACCGTTTTCTAATTCATTTGATATCAAGCAATTCTTGCTACCATTTTGTTTTTACTTCTTGCTATCTCATTAATAGTACTACATCTAACTACAACATTTATACTATATTATTTATATTAAGCACATTTACCATTTTAACTACATTTGGAATCGCATTTAATTATATATTACTCGGGAACCAACTTCTATACAACACACAACCAACACATACTTATGATTCAATTAAATTATGATACCGGAAATGATTCCGGCATAGATCTTAACATGAATGTCATTGATGATATGAACAATCTAAATAACTATAAATGGTGTGCTTACGGCGTTAAAATTATACACCAAAATATAAGAAGCATTTCTAATATTGACGATTTCTTAATTTTTCTGGATCAATTCAATTACCAATTCGACGTTATTATTTTATCGGAATGCTGGCTTAGTAAAGATTACACCTCAAAAGTTATTCACAATTACTCTGAACACCACACAAACATATATCTTAATAAGTCTAGCGGGATCGTTGTATACATCAGAGACGGACTTCAATCTCAAGTTGATGAAATTTTCTTATCACAAGCCAACTGCCTGAAAATTGTATTGAATAATAATCTATGTATTTTTGCAATATACAGATCACCCTCTTTTCAAAATATTGACACTTTTCTGAATTCACTCCAATCAATTATCAACAGCTCAAAAAATATAGAACGGCAAATAATTATAGGCGACCTCAACATCAATACAATTACCGAATACCACCGCCAATCCAACGATTACCTATGTTTGCTAACTGAAAATGGGTTCATTCAGACAATTATTAGCCCTACTCGTGAGCAGGGCATGAGTAAATCTTGTCTTGACCACATCAACGTCAAAAAAATTAACCATGTTGACTCATTTGTCATTCACTCTACAATCTCAGATCACTATACAACAGCACTCTGCCTTAAAAACAAACCTCCTAATCCTGCTAAAATTAAACATGTTGCAAGAATAAACTATAATAACTTAATTGAAGACTTGAGCTCAGAAAACTGGCAAAATGTTCTAGACCAAACTGATGCCGACTCATCGATGAATGAATTTATCACTAAATTACATTCATATATTTCAAAACATACAAGCAATAAACTCATACCACATAAACAAATAAAACTTACGCCATGGATCACCCCTGGCCTTATCAAATCAATTAACATTAGGAACCAACTTCATAAAAAGGCAAATAGGTGCCCTGAAAATATTTTAGTACAAGCTCATTACAAAAATTATAGGAACTTTTGCAAAAAACTAATAAAATCGGCCAAAGAAAATTATTATAAAAAAATAATTTACGAAAATAACTGTACTCCAAAACGTTTATGGGAAGCATTTCGCAATATAACTAAAACAAAAATAAATAAATCTTCCGATATTAAATCACTGAACATCAATAACGCGAACACCTCAGACCCAAAAACCATTGCGAATTTTGCCAATAATTATTTCACGTCAGTGGGAGTCACACTTGCGAAAAAAATTCTCAACAATCTTAATACAACAGAATCCGATCTCGCTAAGTTAAAAATCTCTAATTTCGGTCATAAATTAGACAAAATCCAAACAACTTCTAACGAAGTCATAAATATAATTGACGAACTCAAGTCATCGAATGCTTGTGGTCCTGACAACGTTTCATCAATTCTGCTAAAAATTACTAAATCCTTCATAGCAACTCCAATCGCGTATATTTCTAATCTAAGCTTCAATTCAGGAAAATTTCCAAATCATTTAAAACACTCTATTGTTATACTGCTTCGCAAAAATGGAGATAAATCGCAGATACACAATTACCGGCCAATTTCTTTGCTCAATTCAATCTCGAAAATTATTGAGAAAATTGTAAAGAATCGTCTAAGTCATTACCTTGAAAAAAACAATATCCTTTCCAATAGACAGTATGGCTTCAGACCAGGATTGAGCACTGAAAATGCCATTACAAACCTGACGAAAATCATCTCCAACAATATAGATAGAGGAAGAAAATGCATTGCGCTCTTCTTGGATCTAGCCAAAGCGTTCGATACTATCTCACACAAAATTCTCTTGAAAAAACTACAGCGCATCGGCATTCAGGGTCAGCTACTTAAGTGGTTAGGTAGTTATATAGAAAATAGGAGCCAAAGAGTGAATATTAACGATACTCTAAGCGATCCGGCTGATATAAACTTTGGTGTACCTCAAGGAAGCACTCTAGGACCACTTTTATTCAATATCTATATAAATGAATTATGTAACAGTTCATTTGCCGATCATATTATCACCTTTGCCGATGACACAGTATTATTATTTGAAGGCAAAAATTGGAATGAAGTTCATAGTAATGCAGAAATTGGTATTAACAAGGTAAAACAATGGCTAGATAATAATCTTCTCACTCTCAATACTGACAAAACTAAATTCATTTGCTTCAGTGCAACTCAAGCGGGACAACCAAGAGAAACTCAAAGAATTATTATACACCATTGCAATGACCCAAACACTTGCAATTGCAATACCTTAGAGTATGTGGATAGCATAAAATATCTAGGAATTATTGTAGACAAGAATCTGAGATGGAATGAACATATCTATTCAATCTCCACAAAGGTCAGAAAACTCACGCATCTTTTCATGGCGATTAGAAATATTCTATGCGCAAAAGATCTAAAACTAATGTACTATGCCATGTGCAACTCTTTACTTGAATATGCATCTTTAGGATGGGGAGGATGTACCAAATCAATTCTGGACCCCTTAGCCAAAGCACAGAAATCACTACTAAGGGTCATACTTAAAAAACCATTTAGATACCCCAGTAATGATTTATTCAAAGAGATAGGAGTTCTGGATGTGAGGCAACTATTTATAAGAAAAGTTATATTATACACACAAAAATATCGTCACCTCTTCCCCTCCGTAGAACATTATCACAACACCCGACATGCAGGGAGGAATCCAATAGTTCCACTTGCTACTATGACATCCCTTGCTCAAAGACAATATTCTTACCTAGGTCCAAAAATGTTCAACCTTATACCCGGTTCTTGGAAATTGAAAAGTGGAAGCGTCCTGCGTAAATTAGTCAATGATTGGATTCTAAACTTAGGGAGAGTCGAAAGTGAACGTATGCTGTATAACTGTTAAACAAAATCACCAAATCAACTGTTAAACAAAATCACCAAACTTCTGATGTTTTTCAACCTAAGATTTATGGTTATGCGCCCCTGAAGCCTGTCTGCTCATTAGGTACATCACTACTGTAAAGCGTATCACATTTGTACGTCGCACACTAACTCTGTGTGAAACTTGGTACCTACTACGGTAATGATTTATAATAAATACATAACACAATATGGCGTACGAAGTAATGCACCAATTTCACCAAAGTAGCACTAAATCAGGTACTATGTATTTATATTCATAGTTTATGTTCCATAGTTTATATTTCTATCTATATATATAGTTATTGTTTTTACATTTTAGCAGTAGTTCAAGAAATGAGCGCGGTATATATTCGTATTGCCGTATAATATAATTTGTTCTGAATTCATGTTTTAATTCAGTGAAAACAATCATGCACATAATTTATTACACATTCTAGTTACAACGCTTACCTCATACTCTGTAAATTTTAATATTTTATGTTACCAGGTTAATTCGGTAAATCCGATTATAATATATGCTACCAGATTAATTTTATCTACTTCTCACAAAACAATGTATGTGTACTTATATTTATTATATACATTTTCTTTATTACACAACTTAGTTTCAGAGAAAAATGAAACTTTTTTTTTTTGGTTTTTGTTATGTAATTATGTACATTTCAGTAATAATATGAACTAAACATGTCAATTTGTCTGTCCTAGAACGGGAAACTTTCCTAGTTGGACAGGCAAAGCATCCAATATGTAATATGTACTTTCTTTTGATAAATAAATAAATAAATAAATAAATAAATAAATAAATAAATTGGGTTTATTCTCTTTTTCACGTCTATTTTTACAAGTTTTCATAGTACAAGTCAACATTTTGCCGTGTTATTTCGTAAAATGAACCGATGATGCCTCGACCATAGTTCGCACAAGAACGATGACGTCACGTTTTCAAATTTCACTTGAGGCCATACGCGAGCACAGCCGGCTCCAATGGAACCGGTATGGGGAGTGGGGATAATACGCTTTTAATAATAAGTCCAATCATTACTTCAGTATGGAATCATTGGGTGGGGAGGTGCATATGAAAAATTTTTAAGCTCTGTTAAAGTGGTACAAAAACTAATTATCAAAGTAATTTTGAAAAAAAAAACAACTTTCTCTTCAGCATCATTGTTCAAAATTTTCGAAGTACCAAAAATTGAAGACCTCTATAAAAAAGATGCAATATTACAAATATATAAAGAAACTGTAGTAAAAAAACTTAAATTTAACTCATCCTTAAGGCATAATTTTAACATCCAAATTCCTCTATTTTCAACACAACAAATGCACAATAACTACATTTACAAAGGCATAAGATATTTTAATAGTCTTCCCGAAGAAGTGAAAAAAATACCAGATTTTATTTTATTCAAAAAGAAGGTCAAATTTATCTTTAAAAATAATTAATATCACCTATCAAATGTTATAACTTCAATTCATGTTACAACCAAAATTAACATCACAATCCTCTTTTAAGTTTATATTTATTGTACTGTAATAATGTTAATTACTGATATAAACATGAAATAATTGTCAAATAACTCCTACGCCAAGCTCAAGAGCTAGCACTCTTCATTGGAGTAGAAATTCAACAACATATGTTTTACACTATTACTTATTATTACCTAATTTTATGTACAATGTAACAATGTTATAAGTTAAACAATAAATAAAAATAAAAAATAAAAAAAATCACTTAGGGCAGGTCTACTAATATTCATATGTCTATGGTACCGTCGCACCAGATACCATTCATTGGATGGTTTTCTTTCTTTGAAACTAAAATAAAAATAAATAAACAACCAGCACTCCTGTGATAGGTCTACCCAAGTGGTTTGCTACGTTTTGAAACTCAGTAGGGGCGCCTAGGTTCATGTGGTAAGGTTTCTTTAGGTCTTGGTGGCGGATGCGTTTGCCCAATAGCTGTTTGAGGGAGACCCTTTGACCCTTACTCCGCAGTCACTCTTGGACACACTGACACCCAGGTTCCTACCCATCCCTGAATCCCTATTCCTTCCCAGAACTTCCTTTACTTAGAAAGACCCTAAACACAGCATCCCCAAACATGACATAGACCTTGAGAGAAATTATCCCTTTGATCCTTGCAACGCAGTAGGAGAAACGGATTTATTCGTCACTCCTGGTCACTCTGACCCCCAGATTCCTACCCACCTCTCATACCTTTTCCTTCCCAGAACTTCCTTCCTTTACTTAGAAAGACCCTTCACACAGCATCCAAAACATGACATAGGCCCTGAGGGAAATTATTTTCCTTGTGGCCTCCTGTACGGAGTTTGTAAAAAGAATAATAACGCCCGTTGTTCCCAACTTTTAGAACGCTCAATCTCAGGCTCCGATCAGCCGAGTGATTTGTTCAGTAACGTTCGATTCGCCTGTTTCCAAACATCTTTACTGTTGATTATCTTAAGTGGCCCCGCCCACTTTCATAGACAATAAAATCACATCAAAATAAAAACTTTCAATTCATTCCAATTTTGAATGGTGGTCTTACACCAGGGTGATACTGAGAGTATCTTCCACTCTGGACCGTGCCGCAAATAGACTGTGTATTATTTTAATCTAGCTGACGTTAACCCGGCGTTGCTGGGGGTTTAGACTTTTCTGTGGGCCCTTTTAAGATATACAATTCCTTATTATTTTGATATATCTCATAAGGTTTAGCCAGCGTTAGCAATGTAAACGCCCGAAAATATTTTTTTTGCAACATGATAACAAAACGTCGAATTTTCTATAAATATAACATGCATTTATTATATACATAAACCTTCCGGAAGAAATTCTCTAAATGATCTAAAATATTTGATTTTCGTATTTTGAAAGTATACCTATTATGTTATATTATAATTATTTCGTACCTACCTAATCGTAATTTTGCTCCAATCGTTATGATATCGTTGAAATGTCATCTATTCGGTGACCGGATAACTCAAAATGACAATTCAACACACCTATAAAAAGGGTTTCATCACTTTTAATGACTTTATATCACCTTTTAAATGTGTGTTGAATTGTCATTTTGAGGAGTTATCTTGGAACCCACCTATTCGAATTTTATTAAAACTTGAATTTCCTATTCATGTTTATTGTGTCAACGCTTTGAGATCCAAGGATCAGTTTCAAACACATGAATTTAATATGGTTCGCGATTTCAAATTACGCTCGAGTTTAGGCGCGACACATCCAAATTTGAACGTACAGTTATTTTGTTAGTTATTGTGGCCGCATTTCTCATTTTATGCACTGAATAGCAGCAATTCAAATGGCGTCTCACATCACTAATTTGTCACTCCTACTAGTGAAGACAACCGGTGACGAGCTTCCGCCAGATTTAGTTAAATTACCGCTTTTCTCCTCGAGCACTTCGCTCCAAACTTAGCTCTCTGCTGACATCTGTGGAAAAGTAGCGAATCTACCTCGAATTCTGAAAAAGGTGTGCGTCCGTGCTAGACTGAATGTCGTTTGAAATAATATTTATTTTCATCTTTTATTCTACAGAGTTTTTTTCGTACAATAATTATACGGGCGTTACTATCATTTTTTATGTCCATTAACAACTACACAAATGAATTATGTTGAAATTAAGAAGTAAATTTTCAAGATTTTTTCTGAAGATTATTTTCATTTCAGACGCGTTTTTCTTGCGGAACTGAATATATTTGGCGAGGCTATTCATCAATAGATGTCGCTGATTTGTTTTCTCTGGTCATCTGTTATTTTTGTACAGTTGTTCCAGAGCAGTTCAGAGTTCAGAAGTTTAGCACCCAGTGCAGTGATTTTTTTACTGAAACATTTGCATTATATACTATAATGTAATGGGCCTTATTATTAAAAGGGTTTCGAACTTAACACAACCGATAAATAACCATTAACGTAGGGTAAATAGTTGTTTATCAGTTATGTTACATTTTAAACGTAATTAATTAGTTTTACTCTTATTAGTAAGGGGAATAATATATCATACAATTCTCAATGGCATCGTCAATATTAAAAAGAAGAGCAGAACAAGCGGATTAGAAGGAAAATAATAAGATAAGATAATAAAATAAAAATCGCATTGAGTAAGATCAAGAAAGGGAAGCTTAGAGGGTTTGGCCATGTAGAGCGAATGAACGCAGAAAGGAGTGTGAGGAGAATATATGACGGGAATGTGAATGGCAGAAGAAGTCGGGGACACATGTGGAAGACATGACAGTTAGTTAAAATAAAATAGTAACAGAAACGTGAAAATAACGATTTTGCCATTTAAACTAAATTGTCGAGTCCAATAATAACAAGCATAATTTAAAAAAAAAATGCCATTTCTCTTGTGGGTCCGTCTGTGATTATAACTCTGGTTTAATAAACTTGGATTTGTTTTTAATTTTGGTGTCATTTTCAAAATTGGCACTGATTTGTCAATGAACTTGTATTTGTTTTTAATTTAAGTAATTGTCAATGCACTGATTTGTCAATAATTCCGACAGTAATTCGCGCCTTTTCCGTGATTTTTCACGGGTTACTAGCTCATTATAAAGTTAGAAAATGAAAATAAAAATACCAAACCATTATTCCTACAATTAAGTTATTGTTTCTTTGGTTTTCGAACTAGAGAAGTTATGGTGGGAGATTCTTCTTGTATCCAGAAAAATGTCAGTTACTTTGCCAGTCGATTCTAGTATTCACGTCTTCCTGAGAACATCCTCGACCTCTTCCATCTACTACCACGTCATATAATAATAATAAATTCTTTATTCCAGGATGTGGGGAGGTTAGTGCAATCCCACACATCCCATAGAGGATATAAGTACAGATAGTATTTACATATAGTAAAATAAATAAAAAGAGATTAAAAAATTAAATTGAAAAAGAAATTAAATTAAAGCAGAGAAGCACGGGAATCCATCGTATCTTTCTCCAATGGTCTTCAATGCTCGATCCTGAAGTCAGACGGGATTCTATGATAAGAATGTTTCTGGAATGGTTTATCCTTTCCTTCAGTCCTGCAATCCTGATTCTTAACAGAGCTGTAAATCCTGGAACTCGCCCTTCTGTTAACATCGAGGAGGCACTGCAGTGCCTGGGGAGTCCGAACATCAATCGGTAAGCGTTGTTATATTGCACCCGAAGCCTTTCCATTGTTCTTTTCTTGAAATTAGCCCAGAGCTCGCATGTGTACAGGGTGGTGCAAAAGACTAAGAAGAGCGTCCTTTTCACTCGTGGACTACATAGCCGAAATCTTCTACTGATTATATAATAAACATATTCCCCTAAAGCACTTTCCCTCATCTATCGGCCATTACCTCACGTTATATTCTGTCACCACCGCCCACATCAATAACTCCCAATAATCCCGTAAGGTTAAACTTTCATTCCGTTATTTTAGTAATATCCGCCCTGGGCCACATTGGAAACTTTCCCGCTGTTTTCCCCCGTGGAAAGTTCGCAGTTATTTACGGGCACCGTCCTCCGGCGGGCCGCGTCAAGATGTATAAAATATTATAAACCTTAATGTGGCGCAAATAAAAATGGACGAAAATTTGGGAATAAGCCGCCGCTGGCTTTCCCCCGGGCGTCGTAGGGTACTCGAACTGTCTGGTCACCCCCTTCCCCTGCAGATTCCATCGCCACCCTCCTCCTGTATAGTGTTGCCATCATACATTTTATAGTAGCCGGCCATTAGTAAAGCTCGCCCCACACGCAACTGACGGATAGACTTTATGTTCTTTCATTTAAAAACTTCAGATTTGATGCCTTTTCGTTTAAAAATTTCAGATTTTATGTTCTTTCATTTAAATTTTCTAATTTTATGTTCTTCGGCTGAATTTTAAAGGGTAAACTTAAACGAATTCATAATCTGCTCTTTTATAGATGGCGGTAATCAAATTATTTCACTTAAAGACATGTTTTTCGAGTTACGCTTTAAAATATTAAGACCAATTAATATTGTATTTGTTTGCCTTTCTTGAAATAATTGAATTTCTTCATCATATGAACAGTTTTTGTAAATCTAACCTGAATGCACGGTGGGCCGAAACCGGTTGGCGTGTGCATACATAAAAAAGAGGAAAATGGTCAAAACGGAGAAAAATGACTTGCTAATTTATTAAGAATCTCTTTAAATTAATGGTAATTTTTATTATAACGGGATTGCAGGCCTTCCGAATGATTTAACAGGTTTCCTGATAAAAATTTAGTAAATTAAGAATACATTATCATGATGTCGCGCCTGGCATATTATTAGCCTTGATAATATATAACATGACGAAATGCAAAAATATTCGGGTTTTCATGAACACGTGTTCCGTGTTTTTAACCCGAATAACAATAATTAAAGAGATTTTAATAAATTACCAATAGTCATTTTTCTCAGTGTACAGTGTGCACTTACATAATAATTATTGTTATTTCAATGAAAATTACGAAAAATCCTCCCCGTTTTTCCAAGAATACGTTAATAGAAGATCATCAGTGAGAAATTTAAAGGAAATCTTTTGGAAGAAGTGAAAGAGATTTGGCTTTGTTCTCGAAGATTTGCTCAAACTATGGACACGAATGAACTCATACAATGTTAGGACGGGTTGTTTCGGGAAAATTTGAATAATTCTTCGAATTTCAAAGTTAATTTTCAAGTTCTGTGAAAGTTATTTTCAAGTTTTGTTATTATTTCAATTCTGTCGAGTAACTGGCCTATATTTAAATAATAACATAACTTGAATAGGACATTCTCAGGACTCGCAAATTAACGTTGAAATTTGATAAATTGTTAAAATTCTATGAAACAACCCGCCCTTAGTGCTTTTATCTTCCCTACGTCGGGTTTTTGTTAATTAATTTTACCGCTTTATTAAATTTAAGGCCATAAATATTATTATTCTTATTACTGTGTTTTAGTTAGATTCATACATTTATTTGGTTTGGCGTATTTTAACCACTTCATGAGTAATTCAAATTTCAGAACTGAAACTACCAAGATATATATATACAATTTTAAGATTTTCTAATTTTGAGATACAATTCTGTGTAAAAAGTGTTTTTGTAAAGTACTTTGGTCCTCTCTTGGAATAGCATTAGGGAAATGTAGTTAGATCCGTAATGATGCACTAGCTGGTTACATTTGGTTCTATCTGCACATTTAGATTGAAACAGAAAAATATAAAGGTAGCAGGCACGTTGTGCGCCATTATAACCAAATTGAAAACCACTGTTGTAACAACTAAAATAATCAGTAAAACCACGTTGGGTGTCATTGAAACAATCTCAAATAATAACTCTAAATAAGCCACGTTTGGGCCGCCATTGTCAAGGCTGAAAAGAACCAACATCGGGAATTTGCTAAGATTGTAAGAATAAAAGAGAAAAGATATCCAATATTACATTTATTCCAACAACTTATAGAACAATAGAACTCTATTTAAACATTATTAGTTATATCACTGGGGGTGAGCGTCAATACGAAGTACTGAGCGCACAGACGGAATTTTTAAATTACATTGAAGTGTGATGACATAAAAATTATCTGACCTGACTTAACGTGTGAAGGGCGCTAAACTACGCATAAAACGTTGTTAAATTTAGAAAACAGTGCAATCCGATGACCAGTGTAATAATTCTACAAGCTGATGGCGTCATCGCTGCCCGTAAGATTGTCGACTGGAGTGTTCGCTCGTATCTCCCTCAAAACGTGTCGTCCCTTGCAGACTGCCCGAATAGTACTGAAGTTGGTGCTCCCGCAATTCTGTCTGGAGCTCTCTCTAGAAGTTGCCATAAAGCATGCGTCAAATAAACAACATGCCAGTTGTTATAGCCCAGCTACACTACTCGCGAAGTTGATCGAAGTTGACCGAATACGATAGTGTGGGCACGAACTTCGCTTCGCTTCGAGCATCTTCGCTTCGAGCATCTTCGCTTCGCTTCGCAAGACTTCCGATTGTTGTCGGTAAATGCGCCCGAGTCAAAGGACTCGAAGCGTCACGGCATAAATAAACCAATCACTGACTGGTTGGACTGAGTTACTCGCGAAGTACACGAGTGTGTGGGCACGCACTTCGAACTTCGTCGAGGACTTCGTCGAAGCGTCGAAGCGAGTAGTGTAGCGGCCGCTTTATAAAATTAGTGGCAGGGCAAAATTGAACTGCTACAATGCCCCCCTAGCCAAAATTGAACTGCTACAAGATATCTTCTAAAATGGTACTTGTACGTACTATTTGAAAATTTTTTTATTAAAAATATGTTAAAAATACTTGACACAAGATTCAACTTCTAAAATACAAAAGCCAAACCAATATGATTTGCGGTTGGTGTCGTAATAATGATTTAGATTTCCTGCTAATATACTTCTTTGATATCAATGGTCTGAATAATACACTACACGATGTTATATACGTAATCCTATTGTTGCGGTTGCCATACAAATACGATGTTTTTAATCCCATCCAAGCTGTTCTGGGAATGCTCCACGTGAGGGAGGTTAGTATGTTGTGCCTTTGGACGTCGAACACAAAGTGCTAAATATGTTCGCCCCCCTTCAAACGAAACCTTTCACGTTTTAGTTTGAAAGCCTTTTACGATGTATGTAGCTAAAGTCGGCCCTCATGACGGCATAGCTTAAGGTATCCACCGTACGCCAGTATGTTGTACATGATGGATGATTTAACCGTGTGGAAGCAAACCAGGATAAAATAAAGCCCATATAAGTGTGAAACATAATGTATTGTATCAACAAAACAATAACGGAAATTTGATATTGTAGCCAAAACACTCGAATGGTGAGCTCTTGCGTCTAGAAATTTACACAATCTAAACGTATGAAATTTCTAGGTCATCACACCTATTTTCAGCCTGCTAATTTAATTTCCACTGTGAGTTTTAACCATGTCGAAAAACAAAACGACAGGTAGCTATTTTTTATTTTATTTTTATTATTTTTTTTTTAGATTTTATTATTTTTCTATTTAACAATAAAATAAAAAAATCTTTTACTAAATAAAAAAAATAATAATAATAATAAAAATAGCTACCTGTCGTTTTGTTTTTTTTATTTAGTAAAAGATTATACATTTATAAAGACTATTTAAGAAATGTTTTGATTGCTCAACTAGGAGGATTCCCTTTTAGGACAGTCAAATTAGGATGAGTATTAACATTTTGATAAGTTGTTTCATAAGTATAGTATTAAAATAATAATGAAATAATAGGTAGGTATATGTACTTTTAACTGGTGCCTAAGCCCACTAACATATTTTGTATAAATATGAATAACAAAGAGAAGAAATAGAATAAAATAAAATATCCAATTAAACATAAGATTAACTGCTGCTTGGGTAGCATTCTAATTTAAAAGTACTGGGTAGGTACATATATACACATAATGATAAAGATTAGAACATGTATCTTTTACATGGTTTATTTTTTGTTGGAGTTTTTGTTTTTGTTTGTGTTTGATTTCATTTTTTGTGTATTAAAGTTCACTCTCCTTTCTACCTAATTGATGAAACCAATTAGTGGTCAATTTATGAAGAATTTGTGACAGTTTTTTATTTGAAAATATATTTTAATACATTTATCTATTTTTGGATTTTCTTGCATATCGTAAGTTCATTGAATTCACCTAATTTTATTATTTTTATTCATTTTTAGATCTCTTGTATTTCTTAAAAAATGATTTATTCAAATAATTTCTGTTTACTTCTATGAATTTGAAGACTCCCTTCATATGGGACGTGTGGAATTGCACTAACCTCTCCACATCCTGGAATAAAAATTATTATTATTATTTTTATCGATTGCTCATAATTATTATTATAGGTCACGTGTATCAAATTCCCTTAGTAGGTCAATTCACACATTTGATTTTGTAAATAATAATATTTGAGCAAATACATATATTGTGCTCATTCCTCTGTACCGAGAATTCAATCTGGGTTACAAATTAATATTATTGCAATATGTTGTGTTCGTTTCCATTATTCAAAGATTCAACGTTTATTTATTACTTCTACTCGGCAATAAAATATTAACCAAGAAAAACTTCGCCCAGTTGCCATTACTACCTACAAACAAATAATATGTATTGAAAATCTAGTGCACGTAGAAAATTGATCCTGTTAAAAACCGCGATAGTATGCCATTCTCCTGATAACATATTAGTCATTCAGAATATATCGAGAACCCGTGTTTCTTATTCTAATAAATATTATGACGGAATGCGACAATGTCAATATCAATTATTTTACAAGCAATAATTATTCGCCTGAAACACTCATCCACATTGAAAAATCTCCTGATAAAAGATACATGACGCCAACGGGACTCGAACCCGTGTCCCTTCGATTTCCGGTCGACAGCTCTGACTACTGAGCTATGGCGGCTTATCTCTTATCCGCGAAATAATTCAATATATACTAGTGTTTCATTCAACAATTACTGCTTGTTACATTTTTTCACCTGAAAACAACCAACTTTATTTTATATGTCATGTATCTTTTATCAGGAGATTTTTCAATGTGGATGAGTGTTTCAGGCGAATAATTATTGGTTGTAAAATAATTGTTACCCTTTGTGCTATGCATAAAAAATCTTGTCTTAAACATTAGTTTACCAAAAAAATAATAATGTCAATATCAGTATTTGAATGGGCACGTGTTCCGCTGCCCTCATAAAACATTCGCTTTTTACTGAACAGTCCCGTTTTTAAAAGGAAAATAAATATTTTTTAATAAATTAACATTATTTTTTATCGGAAAGTTTTCTCCGTGGAGGTTTGTGTTTTCGTAAAGCAAACATTACCCAAGCAAAAGGTAATCCTCGAGATCAATTGGGAAACAAGGACCTGATTTACGATTACACCTTTAACCCTATTGTAAATATGGGTGGAATACTAATATTTAACTTAGTGTTTGCTCAATTTTCTCCATATACGAACTGTGTTTGTTCTTTGTATTTTGTATATGAATTTAATATTCATGATATTCGTCAAAACTACATTGAAAAAGTTACAATCCATGTGCACTTAAACCTAGAAAAACTTTAAAAAATTGATCATTAATAAATCGCTAGAATGGATATCCTGGTCTCCAGGACCAATACGGCAAAGTATCCTAAGACATATTTATACATATCTGGGACCGAAGATCTAATCTAATGACTGTTGCTTTATTTGTTTCCCTACAGACACAAAAACTACTGGACCGATTTCGCTGATGATTTCATAGTTTGTTCTTATTAGTGTCAGGATTGTTTAGAGAGTTGTCTGTATGGTTGAAGAAGTCGGGGACGCCCGAGGAAGACTTAATTATCTCTGCACTAGAATGAGATACGTAGTCGATGTTATATGTCAAATATGATTTAAGATTTTCACGGCCAAAAGTATTTTTGTTATTTGTTTTTGGGGTAATAACACATCTGCCCTGATGATGGACACTGCAATGCTGTCCGAAACGTTGGCTAAAGAAGGAGTTAGCGCAACACGGCATAATACCCCAAAAACAAATAACAAAAAAAAAAAAAGATGTAATATGTTTTTATTTTTATTATACCAGTGTGGATTTCATGATAATACGTTAAGTGGGTGGTGGAAAAAGTTGGGGACACCCGAGGAAGAGAAGGCAAGATTAAATAAATCGAATACTTATTTGTGGTAAAATGTGGCGTAGGTGATGAAGATGAGTGAATAAAGTGGAATAATACTTTAAAAAGTTAACTTGTTCAATTCTTTAGAATTTTCTTAATTTTTAATTTTGTTTCCACCTTAAAAGTACTCCCAGTTTTCAGCTACACTAGAATTCACAATTTCTATAATTTACTATAACACCGAGCAACAACGGGTACACGTCAGCTAGTGAATATAAAAAAATCCCCCGGAAATAAACATGAAAATCCGCAAAACGGCGTACCTACGTTATTTTCTTAAATAAATCACTTTATTGATAAATTTTATTGTCTACCGGTTTCAGTACTTCCGTACAATCATCAGGATTTGACGGCCGGTATAGTCCAGTGGTAACGCATTGGACTGCCATTCCGAAGGTCGCGGGTTCGAACCCGGCGTGCGCAAATAAAATTTTATTTGATTAATTTGTGTTATTTCACAATTAATTAATAATTAATTTTATATATAATAATAATTTAAATAATATATAGTATATTTGCGGCACGTTCCAGAGTGGAAGATACTACCAGTATCGCCCTAATGTAAGACCACCATTCAGAATTGAAACGTTGCTCCAAATGGCTTTAGCCGTGTTTAGTGACTAGATCTGAATAGCCAGGTACTTCCCCACCTTCCTCTTTCCCCTCCCCACTTACCTTCAGCCTCACAACATCCCCCAATGTCTCACTGGCTCCAGACGGGAGCAGTTGGGACTCTTGTGAGGTATTCACTATAAAAAAAGGATAGTTAAATAATTTTAACTAAATCCAAGTATTTTCATTTCATTTATTTGAAATGTCAAGTCACAAATGTGTTTGCACGTTTGAAATTTTTTATTTTCTTATGTATTTTATATTTTACCCTTGTCGCGTATTTAATTTGCTAATCTTATTTTGAAGAAATGTGTTTTTTGTACATGTAGAAATGTGTTTAACCCATAAGGTAACCTTTGTAACTTTATTATTTTTTAATGATAAACAAATGTTTATGAGACAAGGTTTTTTATGCATAGCACAAAGGATAACAAATTATTATAAGCAATAATTAGTCGCTTGAAATATCCACACAAATTGAAAATATCTCCCGTGTAAAAATAAATGCCGCCGACGGGAATAGAACCTGGTAAATATAATAATAGCTCAGTGGTCTCAGAGCACCTAACCGGACATCAGAAGGTGCGGGTTCAATTCCCGTCGGCGACATTTATTTTTCCTCGGGAGATATTTGTAACTTTAGATATTTTATATATCAATACCATGTACTTGCTATACCTTTGTTACTATGTACAGAAAATTATAGTTAACACATTTTTATGGCTGCTCTAATGTCAGTTAAAATTACTCATAACTATTAATGACACACATAATAGATAGTTTAAAGAAAAACAATAGTAATTAATACACCACTCACGACTGAGCATAACGGAGCATTTGGTTCCTTAGAACAGGCAATTTATAAATATTCTTCATTTTTATTATTTCTTACACAATAATACGTACTTCTTATTTTGTAATTTGCTTTACAAATGTGTCTACGTAATAAATAAACATAAAATACAACTGCCTGTTTATATGCGGTACCATTAAAATGTTGCTTATGTATAGTTAGTCAAAATGTCATAATAAAATTATGAACCCTTGAACTTATTTAAGAAATAGGTTCAAGGGTTCTATTATTTTATATAACATACACATGTCTGTGTACATGCATGGGGTGCCATAAAAATTTTGATTATGGTTATATGTTAGGCAAAATGTCATAGTAAAATAATAGAACCCTTGAACCTGTTTCTAAAATACTAACAAAACATATTCGCGAGTGGCCGTGTTATATTTAGCTTTTCCGCATTACATCGGTTTGAGGTTTGACACCGAAGAGAAATTGGCTTTCACCAATATCACAAGGTTATATTGTCCTGCTGCAAGCTTCCGTCGTAGATCACGATTAGTTACTTTGATGTTCTTGAACATTTTTTATTTCCATTTTGTGCGATTCTCCGGATAAGTGTTGTAATATTGCTATTATTTGTAAACTGTCTCTTCTTGGTGGAATTTCATTGTGATAATATTTTTAGGCATGGTAACCTTTTATCCAATTGTTTACATTTTTCGGATCGGTGCAATCCCCTATGTATTGTTAACATTTTCGAAGTACATTGTACTTTTATATTTTACAATAAAACAAATTTTAAGAAAAATACTTTTGAAGGCGAAACATCTGTCGCGCGTTAAAATTTTAGTAACGTACCAGCGATGACTTTAGATATCTGAAGATGTGAGTTGCAGTAAGTAAAGGTAAATTCCAAAGTGGACAGAAGTTATGTAAGTGTTTTAAATCGTGATGGATAAGTTATGTTTTGAGATAGTATTTCAACCCACGCAATGTTCCCCAAGGAGAAAGCAGGATTGACTCGCACTTTTTACTACCAGACGTGATCCATTCCACCCGGAATTACACCGACACCATTAAATTTAACAAAATAAATAATATGTCAGAGTTAAGTTTCAAGGAAGACTTGTTTATGGCTTGGTAGTAGCACGAATGATTTTTTTTTTCTTTAATACTAATAAAAGGTTTTTTTTCTGTTTTCAGGTAGGCAATGGCTAACATTCTTGACGTCTTCAACAATTATGCTTTGTGGCAACAAGGTATGATACATTTATTAAATTTATTTTGATTTAGAGTGCATAACTCTGCTGTGAGCATATTTCATAAAATATTCCGTTCGGTATTATCTCTTATCTACATATTTTCAATCTGATTTATATACGCGAATCTGAAAACTAGGTTCTTACATTACGAATTCAGCTTATTTGGCAGTCTTATCTGGATTGTTTTCAGATTACATTTGAATTTGCTTCTCGAATATTCCTTGTATACAGCGTATCAGCACGTACCCGAATGATTTTAGCCAGAGATTATTGAGCTTATTTGGAGTAAAAAATGTGGATGTCATTGCACACATCGCCACTGAACATACTGCCACACGTCGCAACCGATCACGTGATACACGCCCTGTCTCGTCTGTGTGGTGCTGCTGGAACGAGATGGAATGCGTATCACGTGATGCGCTAGGCTGTACCCAGTGGCGACGTGTGATGGAAAAAATGTTTTTAATTGAAAAAAAATATCATTGGACATATAAATTTTACTTCAAATATGCTCAGGAATCGCTGGGTAAAGTATTTTGGGTACGTGCTACTGCTGATACACCCTGTATAGTAAAATTATAGTTATATGTTTTTCCTATTTCCGTAGCCGTATCTCTCAGTCAAGTTATTTCCCGCTAGTACCATAAAATCTGCTCCATATATATTATGAATGGAGTCTGACTGGAAGCTGCCGTCTGAAAACTCTGGAGACCTCGCGAAGGCTTGACCTCCATTTCTGGTTTCCCTAAACTTTGACTGAATGGAGATGTCGTAAATCTACAATCTCATGGGGCCAAATTTTGCGGGGCACATAAACCTATTCCGTAGACAAATAAAACCAATATTACAGATAAAAATAAATGGTATTACTGTTTTTAATAAAACTTTCAAAGTCATGTTGAAACGCCAAAATAGTTCGTAGGCTGATTAAAAATAGCATTTCTTCATATAAGTGATGTTTACAAAGTTATTGTTTAATTTTAAATTTAAAAAATAGCATTATTTATCGAATCTAAGATAGTTTAGGTAGGTATCTATTACTAATTCAGTGGTATGTACTCTCAGTATGCTCAGCCTTGGTGTAAGAACACCATTCAGAATTGAATTCATCTTGAAATGGCTTTATCCGTGTTTGGTAACCAAATCTGAATCTACATCCTTAGCATCACAACATAACCCAAATGGGGATTCTCATACTCTTCAGCCTTACAACGTACCCTAATTGGGGTATGCCATAATCTCACTAGCTCCAGTTAGTAAGGAGCAGTCGGAAATCGTGTGTATTAACATTTAAAAACAATTACAATCTTGAAAATCATGCAGAACGTAATCATTTTTTATTGAAAATGTGGCCTCGATTAGTGATATTATTAAAAATGCTAATTTCGGTTTTGCTCCTAACTCTAGGCTCAATGAACTCTAAAACTTTGTGTTTGCTTTGAATTATAGTCTCATTTTCAAAAATGAAACTGATGTTTGGACAAAGAAAAGTAATCTTATAAAACCTAATAGAAAATAATTTTAACTGTTTTTTTTTTTTTTCAAAATGTTATTATAACATCCCGTGATTTTCCACGGGTCTGCGCTAATTATCTATTAAAATTGTTCCTATTTTCAGAATGAAATTAAAATAATTAAAACAAATAGTAGGGCACATAATTTATTATATCCAAGTGCAAATTATATCTCTGCCCTAATCCAGAGTCAGCTTTGTTCATCAACATTAACAGTCTCCGCGGAAGCTTAATGTACAAACTACTTTCCCACCCATCATTTTACTTATTGCACGAGGTCGGGGCTTAGGGTTAAAAGGTCACTCCTAAAGCTCTGTTTAAAATATTGTACTCTCCGTATAAGTGCCGATGGACCCGCAATGTTGGGTAGAATTACCAACTGGATGTAGAAATTTTAAATGGCTTTTCCGGGAGACCCGCTATCCCAGCGAAACACCCGCAAATGCATCAAATTTATTGAACTAGGGCGGGAGTTTAATCACTTCTATCTTCTTATCAAAGTGTCCTGTGATTTATAGCGAAAGGAAATAATTAAAACTGTCTGGAAATGCCCTAATCTGCTTTACAATTTTATGTATTACTAGCGAAGTTCCCGTTGTTGCCTTTTTTTTTATAGTGAATACCTCACAAGAGTCCCAACTGCTCCCGTCTGGAGCCAGTGAGACTATGGCATCCCCAATTGGGGGATGTTGTGAGGCTGAAGGTAAGTGGGGAAGGGAAAGGGGAAGGTGGGGAAGTACCTGGCTATTCAGATCTAGTCACTAAACACGGCTAAAGCCATTTGGAGCAACGTTTCAATTCTGAATAGTGGTCTTACACCAGGGCGATACTGGTAGTATCTTCCACTCTGGAACATGCCGCAAATATACTATATATTATTTTAATTAATTAATTGTGAAATAACACAAATTTATCAAATAAAATTTATTTGCGCACGCCGGGTTCGAACCCGCGACCTTCGGAATGGCAGTCCAATGCGTTACCACTGGACTATGCCGGCCGTCATAGCCTGGGCTTTACGCATAGTTTTTCGAAATCAGATTTAGACAGTAATTTTCCGAACGTCAAATGTACAAAATTTCATTAGGGAGTATCAAAATTGTGCTTTAAATAAGGGAAAAGCGAATGATGGTGGTTTTTGAAATCTCATGTAGATATTCACTTTGTTTTGAAAATCAAATTTGCAAAATTTCATCAGGGAGTATCAAAATTGTTCTTTATATTTAGGATAAAAGGGAATGATGATGGTTTTTGAAATCTCATGTAGATATTCACTTTGTTTTAAAAATCAAATGTGCAAAATTTCACCAGGGAGTATCAAAATTGTGCTTTAAATATGGGAAAAGGGAATGATGGTGGTTTTTGAAATCGCATGTAGATATTCATTTTGTTTTGAAAATCAAATGTGCAAAATTTAATTAATCTTTGAAAAAAACTATAGATTTGTATAGAAATCAAAGCTGCGCCGACTGTTTTTTTCAACTAAAAACATAGAACATCAGGAGATATTGGACAGCTAGGGTCGATGTGAGGGGTTGGGCGGTTACTTGGCTAAGTTTCCAGTGATAACACGTGAAAGAATTTTTAATAATTCATTTTTGAAAAAAAAAAAATATTAAAAAAACATTAAAAAGTCACCGGAGACCATAATTACATTTTAATTTTTTACTCCAAATAATTTCAGGAATCACTGGTTAAAGTAAGTCAAGTACCTCCGTCTCTTTACACCCTGTACTTTACAGATGATTAATGTTCACCGGAATCTAGATTAGGCGCTAAAAATATTAATTTTAAACCAGAACGCGACCATTAGGATTAATATTATTAATTTTTATCTTTATTCTTCTATCTCTCTATCTTCTATTATTAATATAAATAATAGTTACTGTGGCGGGCGGCGTGGATTTGAGTTTTATACAAATCGAGTTTCATGATATTTTGCACAGAAAACAAAAATAACGTCTGTCTACATGACATTGAGAAAAAATCTGGACGACGTAGGGGACTTGAGCTAGTACCTTATAAAACTTCATATAATATAACTTTATGTGTACACGTAACTTAAAAACGGATGCTAATAAATAAATAAAAACACTTTATAATTTTCTTAACATTATTTTTAAAACGTATGTTTATTACAAATGTTAACTATTATTACCCATGAAAAATCACGGTTTTGTCGAAATTCTTGACAAATCAGTTTCAATTTTGAAAATGAACAATAAAATAATTTTCTTCTTAAATATTATATTGTAGGTAGGTATTTTATTGCTTATCTGAATTCTTTGCACAATCAGTTCCAATTTTGAAAATAACACTCAAATTCAAAACAAAAATCCAAGTTTAACAGTTCATTGAACCAGAGATACAAATTAGTATTTATTATACTTGAATAACAACATAATACATGAATAAGCGGTTCTGCAATACATTCGTTAAAGTATAAATATCGTTTCCGGCATATCTATTTGATTGATTTAAAAAAGTAATGAAATTCCGCGTACAGTTGCGCAAGTTCTTCATTCTCCGCTATTATCTGCTGGAAATCTTATAAAAAGTGCCCGATGTACAAATTAATTAATTAACTGATTATTGTTTCTTCACATATAATGTTTAGTGTCTGCTATTACTTTGTGCTGGTTATATATGAATTGTATAGAGTTATAAAATCAATCTCTTTATAATTAAATAATTTTATTACAAAGATTATTAAATTTACTCACCAGGTAGTGAAAATTAGTATAAGTAGTTACATGACCGAGTTATGCATTATAATATTTCCGTGGATGTGACGCCGATAAACAATATTAACCATTTCGCTCAACCTATCCTTTTATGTGATACTGCCAAGATACTGCACATGAGTTCCAACTACCTGCACCCAATGGAACTATGGCATTTCTGTTTTAGGAGTTGTAATGAAGTGGAAAGGGCGGTTAGGTTGTACCTTGTCACTAAGTGTGAACGACGCACATACTTTGATTTCATGCGCTAAAAAAATTCGTGCCAAGTTATCAACCCATCGAATGTTGAGCTACGTAGGTCTCTATCTTTTATTTATTAACCACTCAGGCCTCCGGCATATTGACCATTACATTTCTTAAAGATTCTGTCAGAAAGTCTGAGAATTTGTGTGTATTTTCGCTTCGCAATAAAATCAAAATAAATAGAATATTACTAAACGTATCTAATAACTAAAAACTATTTTTGAAAGGTGATGAATCACGCTTTCAAATTATGTTATTATAAATAAACATATAATTTTTGAACCAACAAAAATTAAAATATTGGAATTTTTTTCTTCTAAACAACTAAAAAATACTGATAATGAAAAACCACATGTTTTATTTACTAGACAAAGGTATTATAAACGTTACTCTCATCTCATTTTTTTATCGTTTCGAGCGATTACCATATTATATATTATTTAATTAATACAATTCCTCAAAATATTAATATGGAAACATATAGATCTGCTTTCTGCGGTTTAGTCAATGAATCCACGGGTTTTATAAATTTGGTACATTATGGCAAGCGATCGCTCAAAACGTTTTTGCAAACTTGTCATTAAGCGTGGTGTTTTCCTCCTTCTAACACCGTTTTGTTCATATTTCTCACCATGACAGTAAAGGAGAATACAAAGATTTATTTGAGACCATATGAGCTGTTCCCAAAAGCGAACAAATTGACTCTACGGATAGTTGCTTTTTGTTTGCAAAACCGAACAAATTAGCCTGAGGGGTAAAGTCATTCCGTTGTATGCGGGAAATGAAACCCCGGGGTGAACAGAAACTACTGTACTTTATTGTTTTAGATATTCTCGGAAGTGGGTCTGAAATGTAGAAAATTATTCATTGTGCCTGAAAGTTGCATGGGAAATATGCAGAGAATGTTTGGAGGTGCGCATACCTCGCAGTTCTATTTCCTAATAATTTTGCGGGCTGCACTAGTAGGGTGCGGTAATCTAGTTTCAGTGTTTTTCTCCGTCTCGCGGCGGTCAGCAGAACATTGAACTAACGCCGCCTCCTGCCAGCCCATAATACTCGTACAATGTGCCCCGCTATCGTGTGGGTATTTCCAAATTTCGCCACTGTACTTTGCTGATAATTAATTATTTTTAACGCTCAGTGGAATTATGAAAAACTGACTTGTGTTTTGTAATCGAAAAGAAATCCAATTTATGAACAATTTCCGGCATTATAATGTATTTTCATAGCTTTTTATCTCCACTTCTGTTGATGTCATTGAAATTGAGTTTTCTTTCACATAAATTAGATTTTCCCTCTTATGTACTATGTTCAATTTTTTTTATTAATTCTTCATTGGATTTAAATAATCTATATTAACTCCACACAGGTACCCCTGATGTTACCATTGGTCCTATGATATCATAATTGAGTGCTGCTTGAAAATAACCCAGGTTCAACTTGTTGTAGATATTTTATAAATGACACTAGAGCTCCCATTTCAGTTACGGTAGAACAGACACACCATTCCCACCTAAAAAATACTTTAATCCGTCCGAATGCAACAATCTACCAAACGGGGAGCTGACATTTTTTTTGACAGAATCACTACAATTAATAACTGATGTGTATCCGGCGTTCCTCTGAGACTTTTCTCTACTTTCAATAAATATAATATGCATGTATTAAGGTGTTTTTTCAGGAAAACAGAGCTATATAAATTAGCTAAATATTATTATTATTATATAAACCTTCCGGAAGAAATTTTCTAAAGTGAAAACCCTTTCAAAATCCAGAACTAAGCGCACAGACAGGCGCGGATAGCGACTTTTTATACTATTTAGATATATACAGAAAATATTAAAAGGTAGTTCTAATTACATAGTTGGAAAATCCTGACATAACTAATTAAAGAGACTGGTTTTCAGCCAAATTCATGTCATCGTATTTATTTCATTCGCTATTAATTATTAGAACAGAACTGCACTCTGGCAGTTTACATTTTCAAAACCGTAACTTCAGCTTACAGTCGAGTACTGACCACTAAATGTGTTCCGCCGTTTCGCTAATTACACAACATCAACATTCTGTATCATGGCGTGCCGTTGAGTAATATTTATTTAAAAACAAATTAAAACAATTACTTGTAAATCATGTTATTATAGTAGATATATTTTACTTCCAACTCGTAACATTCCCCACTTGCGAGTGCCGTAGTCGCACTGGCTCTGAGACTTGCACCTGGTCATCTCGTGTCATTTCCTGAAAGGCTGACAACACCACAGAAGATATCGGAAATGGAAACTGTAATTTTGCTGTTTATAATGTTCACATCTACTGTACCCACATAAATTAATGTATTTTTTAAAGATTATTGAACTCTCTCACTCGAATAAATAACACTTTTTTGATTCGCTATTAATTGCTTGAGGCTTTTATCTTAGATTTGGTAAGTGGGACGCTTTTGTTTTTGACATCAATCTTTTTTAAAGTTACTAATGAATTCTGCGAATCATTATAATCAAATGTAATTACCGCTAACTCGAATCAATTTATGACTCGTTAAGTCCTTATTTGCACCGTTCGTAATCAGGCGTCGTTCTGCAGAATAAATCCAACAAATTTCACGATTTCTGTTCGTATATTTTACCTAAAGCATCTAGCATTCATTTTCATTATGTAGAATGAAAACTGGTATTAATCCCAACTGCTTACTTGTATAGTAATTATTGGATGATTTTTATAGCACCGTTTCCGTGAGAAATTACCCCAAAGGCACTGTACATTTTTCACAGGTTCTAATCCTTCTACTAAATATAGGTTGTAATCTTTTATAACAACTTTAACATGAGGCTAATATTTCATCCACCACATTGGTCGTGTTTTTTTACGTCTGCTCCACACAGGAGGCTCTGCGGAAAATAATTCCCCTCAGGGCCTATGTCACCCTTCGAGGTGCTGTGTGGAGGGTCTTTTTGGGAAAGGAAGGAGGGGAAGTTCCGGGAAGGAAAAACGTATGAGGGGTGATAAGAATCCATCCATCCATTCCACTAAGGTGCAAGGCGGTAGGGAGACAGTCCTGCTAGATGGGTCAAAGGGTCTCCTTCAACCGTAGTCTCTCCCGAACCGGCCTGCCACGCAGTGTAGACGCATCCACCGCCAAGACGCGGACGAACCTCACCCACATAAACCCGGGCACCGTTGCTAAGTCACCAAACGTAGCGAACCACTTGGGGTAAGTAACTTATGGCGGAGAGTTATACAATAAATGGTTCCCGGGGGGCGGTACCCACTCTCGTCTCCCAATGAGAGTGATGCTGCGTAAAATGTACAGTTTGAAGTATTAATTACAAAAGTGAATCATAGAAGATCCATTTAAAATATGTACATGTTTTTATTAAAAAAAAATATCATTACTTCAAAATGATTCTCATTTCTATAATTCGGTTTTCTGTTGAATAGTTTCATTCCTCATAACGATGATTAATTTAAAACCTTTCTTTCAAAATTACTCTTGGTCTACGCGTTGAACATTTATCTCCGTGTCTATATTTCAAAGATTTATTTTTGTAAATTGATTTATCTATGATGATGCTACTATTTTTGACAGGTTTGCGTAGGTTTATCTTTCACAAAAAACGAGAGAATTTGGAGTTGCCGCTATTCCTAACAGCTATTTCTAATTATTGCTAGCCGTTGCAAATTCCGCATTTAATTTTCTAAATGGCTTATTGATTTTCTTAGCTCTTAACCAATCGTTTAAAATCGCACGCCTTAATGCGTGTTGAACTGTAATCCACTTGCGCGATTGCGATTTTGGCACCCTACTCTACTAACACACTTTCACCCCCAAACAACTCACCCCCCAACCCCTGGGGGTTGGGTTTGTCTAAGTTTGTCAAATCGCGTGCTGATTTCCGCCATTTCTATTTCTATCCTGATCTTTGCCATGTAAACACTTCTGAAAACCTCGTTCTTTCTTGTTTCAGTTACTGTTTTCTTCAACCTTTTGTTGATTCCTCCCATTCCTTGTGTGTTCTTAGGCCCTGTATATCAATTGATTTTAAGCCCGGTTTGGTTGGAATGTCGAGCTTAGCACGACTTAGAACATAACCCTTAATAATAGGTCACCATTATCTATGATTTTAATATAGACATTTTTGTTTTTCTTTGTAAAACTGTCTACGTGACTGCCCATGTGAGTGGTATATGCATTATTATGCATGCCCTCTAATGTCATCGCGAGATTGCGAACTTTCAAAATGCCGACGGCAGCGGTTTTTTTTAAAGATTTTTGATAAAGTTCCACACTTCAGTCAGCATGAAGCTATTTTAAGCGAGGATACTAATTGTAAATGACATTTGTTTTGCTGGAGTCAAAAAAAGCGCACTATTCATGAGATTATGACGTACTTAACCGCTGAACAAAAAAATCTCCTGACGTTGAACCATTTAAAATCATTTTTATTTTAACTTACAAGACTATTTTAGATTGATTATTAATTAATAACATCTACATTCCTCTTTTCTCGGTGAATATAATATTCCATATGAGACGCAAATGTCTGATTTGACATGTGGTACTGCTATAGCCTCGGCGTCTAAAAAGTTAACTATTCTTATCGAGGCTTTAGCGGCAGATTTAGCCCGCTTTAATTTGAGCTAGGAATGTCGTATATAGCGAGGATACGGACTGACTGATATACCGGGCCTTAGTAGTAGCCGATATGTTAAATAAATACCTGAACGGTGACAGCTAAGTTAGCCCCAGATCTTGAAAACATCATGTCGGACATGGTAGAAGTTATTTATTTATTCAAATTTATATCACTAATCAAAGTTGTTAATTATTTAATAAATGAATTAAGATAAATAAAGGTGAACATTCGGTCTATTTGATAAGTTCTCATTACAATTCTATAATTTTTAAGTGATAAATTCCCAAACTCCATTTTAATGATGCGCTTGATACTATTTTGTGGAGAATCGCAATGTTGCGTGTTGTTAGAAACGACTTTATCTTGTGACCTCCGTCTTCACCATCTCTCTACCCACCTTTTAGTCTCATAAAATGGAGATATAGTCCCACTAACCCTATGCAGTTGGGATGATGAAGTTCGTGCGAAACAAGATTCGAATCATCATGCAATCTGCAGCTAGAAGCGTTGCTAGTAGTTAGGCATGTACAAAGTGGATATTGGGTTTATCCGGAATCCGGACGCGCTTCATCGCACTCGTCTACGTCCGGTGTCTCCACCCGGCGCAGCTTCCGTGTTTTTCTCTTGCTCAGTAGAGACTAGAGACTTAACGTCCGGTATCCCGGGCTCACGTGGGCCGGTGTCTACTTCCCCAGCACGAGACCGGACATTATCGATTTGCGATGCTTTCTCCGCTTGACAAAACGCCTTATGAGCCGCGTCAAACGATTAGCTATGGCGATTTGCCAATAGATTGAAATATCTTTTATTTAATCATTATTAGGTGTTATTGATAAACGAGTACGCTGGTTAATTGAATTTATCACTTAGCGAATTGTATTGTCGATAGATTCTTCTGTAATTGACTTTTAGTTAAATAGGTTTGTATTGTTGCGTATTTGTCATAGATTTGCAACAGCATAATTGTTTCTTATATTTAAGGCGATTGTTTTTTTTCTAGAACTGTAAAATTATGGATATCACGATTTCTTAATTTTGCGTGTAAAACACATCTTAACCTAAATTCTGATAGAGCATATGCTGTTAACTGTAGGATTTTCTACTTTCGATTGGTATTTTTCCAGTTTTTTTGGTTAATATATGTATGTATAGATGTATAGAAAATATTGTTCGGTAAACATTATTAAAATTTTGTGCTTGGCTTCTCCACATATCTACAATACTATGCTTTTGGCGATTCTTTTGCATAATTAGAGACAGACAATCGAAGCGACTAAACAAATTGCAAACTAGTTTCAAAGTCATTTCACAATACGCACCCCTTTACTTCATTTCAAGATTTGAAGTTTGAAGGTGAATAGTTGTTTTTCTATAGATAAATCCCACCTTCTACCGCCAGAAAACATTCCCTTTTATTACATTTTCAAAGAGCCATTTTCGTTGAATCGCAATGGGAAGTAACTCTCTTTACTGCAACCCATCCCCGCAAAACAACTCCCTCGTAGGTATTAAATTTGCCATCGTCGGTTCCGCAGTTCCGTAGCAATGATGCAGTTTTATGTTAACATGGATTGGCTCCATTTATTTCCCCCTGTAGGTACATTCTAAATGTTTACTTCAATAGTGTCGTAGGAAAGTCACAATAAACCTGTCGAAATAATGCCTGTTTGGTTGTTCTTAATAGTTCTGTTCTGTAATAAAGGTATTCTCTTTATCATCAATGAAAATGTGAAACTAATTCAGTATTTTAATTGAGCTATTTTACTTCGTTGTATAATTAGTTTCCTATTAACAGTGAAGGAAATGTCTCAATCTGCTGGGAAATATACCAATATTATTGTGGGAATTTTTGATATTAATATTGCTCATACTCCGTGGAAATAAGAAAGTGTTCTTCCTATGAATAATAATTCGCCTTCTAGTGATTTTTTTTTTACAAAGGCGCTATAAAATGCTATCGTTATTATAATAAATGATTCCAGTTGAACCATACTTCGTTCCTTTACACCTGATATCACAAAATTACAATACGTTGTTAGGTGTTGAAGACGAGTGACGTGCTGCTTATTATTGATATTTATGATATCTTCACTCGATGATATAATATTATCTAAGTTGGGGTGTGTATTTCAACAAACTGTTTTGCTCGTGTTTTCCTTTTTTGTTGGAGCCATCGAATTTGTATTTTCTGATCAGCAAAGTGCTTACAATAAAATAAAATGTATACGTTAAGGTTGGGTTTCTATTATACTTTATAAACCGATATCAATGTTCATTTTTAAGCCATGTTCTTACAAATTATTTATGTCTACTGGTACGGTAGCTTATATATATTATACTGCTTGAATATTATGATGTCTTTTGGCAATATCACCAAAACACATCTTTGGGTGTAACGATAATCTATAAATCTGGGTATAAACACTATTATTTAAGTACTATGTTAAATACATGCCTTTTTATTAATCTTGAAAGTAATTGTTGGTCGGTTGGTTTTGTAATAATTATTATTTATCTATCCGCAACCTCGCAGCACATAAAAAAAATATTTCAATGATCGTTGACAACTGTACTTTATTTTAATTTACTTTGCAGCTACGATTATGTCAAGCCATAGCTCGCAATTACGATATTTTCTTGGTCAATCGATAGTTTTTTATATACGTCTGTGGAGGAGTTTTATGATGACAGACGACCGTTAAATATTTGAGTCAACCCGGATCGCATGATGCGCGAGCAGTTATTACGGTCTGCATTCTTTCAAGCGGCGGCGACCCTCTTGTGCGCACAATAAACCTGTTCCCACATACTGTAGCTGGAGTACCGCAGGGTCCGGTTGTGAGGCCTTCCTTACGGGAACGGGAAAGTGGTCGAGAATGTCCAAATTTTTTTTCAAAAATCAACGCACATCCAAATTATTGGACTTGTGTCTAATTATTAATTAGTGTCCGTATCTTCATCTTCCTTATCGGTCCTCTATGATTGATGTTGTGATCTTCGTGGTGCATATATGTTTCTTCCATGTTCCGAGGTTTCTCAATTTTAAGCATCTTGATTGAAGTGCCCTTTGTTGCCTTGTGATCTTCCTCTGTGCCCCTCCTGTCTGCCGACAACCAACGGTTTCTACTTTTTTTTATTTTTTTTTTATTCTTACATGACTGACTGAACTTCTGAACTCAAACACGTTCGTTATCTCAAGAATAAAACAAGTGCATTGTAAAACATTTTTAACCACTTTTATTAACACTGCAATTACATTGAACAACTGAGAGATTAATCTTAATTAGATATAAAGCTGAAATCTGTTTGTACAGAGTTTTTATTTACCTACATAATTTGTCACATAAAATTGTAAAATGGGGTCCTAGTGAGGCTCACATTACCAAATCATATTTTATGTAAAATTGTTCTAATGTATCAATATAAAAATGCAACTGCTTGAACGGTGTACTCTGACTTTATGCGTTTTTTCTGTGTGCTATTACTAAGTAAACGCTATTTCAGTACTATGTCATCTCCATCATGAGTTTTGGAGCTTTGCAGCCACGTAATTGGACAGTACATCGAAATCGTGATAAAAAAAATTTTCGAGACCAAATTTGTTTCGACTTTGCAAGTATCAAAGTATTTTGGTGAAAGAATAATTGTGAGCATGATTTTAGTATATCTACGAGTATAAGTATTCACGAATTCTAAATTATGAGGCAAGTCGGTTTATAAGACTAGAATTTATATTATAAAAGTTTGTCATGTTTATCACACATAATCTGCACTAATATTTCATGGTCTCCACTGACAGTAAAAACTTCTTGAAAATTCTTGCAATTTATGCACACAAACGAATCTACATAGGTACATTGAAATAATCCTGCACAAAGTGTACCGAGCGAAATATCACGTAAGTGAGAATATTAAACATAAGCATGTGATATAGAGAAGACTCACTGACCTCCTTTTTCGACTTTGTATAAAATCTGGAACGAATTGTATACTCGGGCTTCACTTTGATAAATTTATATCAAGTTACTGAATAATGAGGGGAGTCCTACCAACATAGATAGTACGTATTCAGTTCCAGCAGATCATTAAAATGGAATTTCTTTTTCCTTTTATTAAAAGGACATGTTCAAATACGTAAGACGTGGATTAAACCTAGTTATTTCTAACTTTTGACCACTGGATTTAATGTAGTTAAAAAAAATTCTTTTCTTACTCAATAAATAGGCATTATTGAGATTGATGGCGGCAGTGAAACAATGTCAGGAAAATTTTGCTTCCTTTTCTAGGGAAAAATTATTTCATTATGGCATTAAATTTACTATTTGATAACCAGAGCGTAAACTGAACTAGCAGAAGTTTATGCCGGCTAAATTTGCCGTTTATAAATATATATTAAATAATATTTTTTACAGTTGATTTTTAATTAGAATTATTGCATTAAATGGAAGTAATAAAGTATGTGGGTTTTCCACCTAGTTTTACTGAATCAGGTGGAAGGACAATCGAAATAATGCTTTGATGATCAAGTGACCGAGGGATCAATTGGCCGGAGTTATCAACTGTCGGGAGAATGGAATCAGATAGATTAGAATATGAAATGCATTGGTGGTCAACAAACAAACAACGTTACAGCACATTAGCAGTTGGTTGATCATTATTTTAGCTGCAATAATATATGCTCCCGAATTAGTGTCATCGCGTCATTGTGGAGCTGACTGCATTTGTTTGTTGGAAATTTAGAAAGCCTCCCCGGTGACATCACTTCCTTGACAAGTTGACTAGCAAGGAAAGTGTTCAAGTAATTAATTTAATAGCCACCCGTCAAAGAGAAAATCAACATACATGTTATAAATAAAACGTAGATATTAACATAGTTTATAGATACATATGTATTTAAGATGTTAAAAATAGTAAATCATTGATCAATTGATTCTCCTCCAAGGAGTATAAAAAAAAACACAATAGTCGCATATTTATATGCATTGCTTTAAACACAGCGTTTTTCAAAGTCGTTATTCAACTTCAGTAAACAACAATAAATAGGCGTTAGTAAGACAAAGCTGTTTCTTGAGAAGTTTCTCCATTTCATCTCTGTCGAAAGTTACACATGATTCACTAACACACACTCCCAAGTGTGTAAAATCTAATTTATTTTATTTCCGCAACCTGAGCTTGTTTTTCTTATTCGGTGTTTTAATTATGGGGCCCATCATCTTTTGTAGATTAATTTCCGATGATCTTGTAGGTAGTCAAAATCTTAAACCACCTATGCGCCTCGAAGTTCACAGGTTTTCTTTTTCATCATGTCTATTACCTCAAATATCTGCCAAGTCATGCCTTTAGTGATCCACACAGTACAATGTAAAGTGGTGCGAGTATATCCGTGTATTAGTACGAAGACCTGCATGAATCACATTATCAGAATCGAACCGTATTACCATACTTTTATTGTTTTCTGTGCATTTACTCCATCGAAGCCAGAGTCAAGTTAGACTCTCGGAAGCTGGGCGTAGAGCACGTGCGCCAGGTAGGTATGCTGTCCTTGTTCTGCCGGTATTACGGTGGAAGATGCTCCGAGGAATGAGCGTCATTGATCTCTTCGGCACCGGTACATAGTCGGGAAACATGCCAACCGCGCGCCCTGCATTTGTATGCGGTTCACATTTGTCACATTAGACCGGGTCACTTCTACGTCACTTTCTCGAGTTCAAAGGCTCGGCTGTGGAGCGATTTGCCGGTCTCTATATTTTCTTCCTCCTACAACATGGGTCTCTTCAAGAGCGTATCCCCAAATATGACATAGGTTTTTAAAATTTTTTACTCAGTAATAATAATAATAACATGGCATTTATATTTCGCAGTTTAGTGTCATTTCACTTCATATCCGCTTATGTATACAAACTTAAAAATGTAGTATTAGTGGTCGTGTTCTTAAAATTATTCCTACAGTGTGCCTTACCCAATACAGATCTAATATAAGTAAACATACTGTTTATACAAAGTGATGACAAAAACTTAGAATAACAATAACAGCAGGACAGGACAAAACAAGAATATTAAAACTAAAGACATAATATAAAATGAGTTTTTGCTCAGAAATGAGAATCTTCTGAGCAGACATTTTAAAAGGTACAAGGAGACAACCGATTACGGGAAGTTTTAGAATATGGCTTATCATAAAATATCGAAAAGAAGTTAAGATTTAGTAATGGTAAGATTTTTTTAATAATTTTTTTTAAAGCCCGTGTAAATTCAGCCAAATTCTGGAGATTAGTAAGAGCTGAGGGAAGTCTATTCCAGATGAGCGGACCTGTTACACTAAAAGAGCGATCATAGTATACGGCTCGATTTGACCTAGAAAGTTCGATTAGGCCTCCTATCTCGAAATAAAGACGTTTGTACCTGGGACGAGTCAACGCTCAGCGATTATTATCCTTGCAGTTTTCCTCGCGGATATTGAGATGCGATCTATTTCCTTACAGTTTACATCTGATATTTTCTGTACTGTGTTAATAATGTATCTAGAACATCTTACGAACAGTATTTACTAAATTAGCTGGTGATTGAGTGCCGCTGCTGCAATTTAGGCCAATTAGCTCGCGTTTACTGCCGCGACTCACAGAGAACAAAGCTTCAAGTCAACGCATGTTTACAATAAATATTCGCTGTTTTAAGAGTGTTAGGTATATTATTATTCCTGCATTTTTTGCTGAAGTAATTGTGAAAATGTTTTGTGCAAATGCTTTCCGGGTAAAACGTTTTAAAGTACACTAGAATTGGAGTGTGTGAATTGTTGGTGCATTCATTTGATTATTATTATTCATTGCTTTTTACAACTATGAGTTGTTTGTACCAGCGTTATTTTGCAGAAATTAAAAAAAAAATACATATTTCCCCCAAATACGTATACTAATATTTTTATTGCAATGGGCGTTTTACACGATGCTCATTTCCGTCCAGTTTCATGTGTGCCGTCTTTTCTTGTGGATTCGGCTTGGAAAAAAAGAATGTGTTCTATTTTGGTACCTACCGATTTTCGTACATTCTAAGATGGCGGATATTATTTGACTGTCGTCTGTCATTATTTTACACGTATATTATGCATGTTTATTACTGATTTTGAACGTGTATTACTGCTCGGTTAGCGCACTTTGATCCTACGGACACCCTGTATATGAAATCAAAAGTGTGAAAGTAATTATCATGTAAAGCGAGTTAGTTAGCTTTACATGATAATTATTTTCACACTTTTAGTTTCATATATATAGTTGCCATTAGAGAAGAAATAATATTTTACGACGGTACTATATCGTCAAAAATGGCAACACCTTGCAAATTTCGTCAAAAATACACTTTAAACTCTTTTTCATATGACTCCCCATATGGTTTCCATGTGGAGATCGTTGTAAAAGAAAGCTTTATGTGAAACTTCCATTAGGGTGGTTATTTTTTTTATTTTCTATAGAATTTTTTCTTCCAAGTTGTAATGTTTCACTGGCCCCTTGAATTAGAATTAACACATTTTTATCACTTCCGCAAAATAATAATCACAATTACAATAGTAATTGACGTTAGGTAGTTACAGCAAATTTGGTTTCATTATGAGCTCTTCTGTTGTCTTCCTTATGAGCTATTATTTCATATTGCGTTTACATAAAATCATTGCGTGAGATTCTGCGTTATTGTTAAACCCGACAATCTACATCAAATATTTTTAATGGTGAGAAAACCCAGTAATTGAAAAATGTACAGCCTTAACATACACAGACACATGAAGAAAACTTACTAATTAAATATTGCTAATTTATTGAAAATCTGTTAAAATTATTCGTATTCCTGTTGAAAATTGGACTGCTGGCCATTGGCAGGAATGAATTGACAGATTTCCTAAAAAATCTATCAGTGAAACACGAATGTGTTATGAGAATGTCGAAACACAAGTTTCATAAAAATTATATTTTCTTAATGACTTTTCGTAGTTATATGTTTTAGTATAAGCGCAGCTGCAAGAACTCAATCAAGTTCCGATATATTCTGAATTTACTAATTGTGAACAGTCAGTAGACCTCGCCTCCAAAAATATGTCTCTAATTTTGTCGTATTTCAAATCAAAACCAAAATTTCCCCTGAATAATTAGATATGTAAGAAGGTACAATACCTTATGTACATTTTTTATTGTAAATAAGGAATTGTAAAAATTATCCAAAGTATCGTAATATTATTTTGATATGACAGTTCGCAGTATGAACCACAACTCTGGCGGAGTAAAAAGGTAGTTTCCAACATGGCCACCATCTTAAACCGGAACCGAGACGTAACAAATACATTTATAGACCGATTATTTAATGCCAAACAGTCTAGTTGAAACAGTACTTCGCTTCGCTTTAGTCAATGTATGTCACATGTAGCGAAAAGTTTTTTTTTAATTTTTGAAAAGAATTTCCACCTAACATTTATCTGTCGGGCTTTGATTTTTCGTTCTTGTATTTGACGGCAATTGTGAATAATGCATTTGTTATGATTTTTTGCCCTCGGGTTTAACAAACCTTGTACGTATTGGGATTGTTGTAAGTTTTATAGTAAATGCTGATAAAGACAGGCTGCTACGGATTTGCCGCGCTTTTGCCACCGACATAAATGGCGACTTCCGTTTCCAGGAAAAGCGCCATTGTCTTGGCCAGTTTAATTGCCTAACCTGTATGTAAACCGAGGTGATTTGAGTGAAGAATTTTGAAACAATTAAATTTTTTATATACTTTTTTACAATAACACAATGCAATGAATAATTCCGTCGTCATATCGATGTAAATTATTGTCTGCACTTTCGCGCTACAACTTTATGTTAGAATTGTAAAAATATATATTTTTTACTACTCGTCAACCTTAGTTAACATTCATAAAATTCAAAACATACATTTAAAAGAAACTAACTTTTCTTAGGTTTTGAATGATCTCCCAGTGTGATTTTTTTTTCCTTTTCCGACTTTATGTCCTCGTTAAATCTTCCCCATAGGAAACATTAAACCCTTCCACTCACTTTTCCACAAATGATCAGCTAGTCAATCAACACTATGCAAGTGCATTATATAAGTAAAATAAATACAAAACAATACAAGAACAACAACACGTCAACTCACCAGAGATCAAATGGGAAAATAATTCACCGACTCCAGATATTTTCATATCAGAGGGTTCGGCTCGGTAGAACTCCTAACAGGGCCTATAAATCCTACTGATCCCTCAGCATAAATATTTTAAAAATATTCGTAAAATAGTGTCATTATTATTTTTGGAACGTCACGTATTGTTTCTGATATGGAAATTTTTGTGTAAATCTTATATTTTTATGCGAAACCGCAAAAGAGTGCCAACTGCTTCCAACCGTCTGGAGCCAGTGAGATTATGGCATCCCCAATTGGGGTATGTTGTGGGAAGGGAAGGAGATGGGGAAGAGGAAGGTGAGGAAGTACCTGGCTATTAAGATCTGGTCACCAAACACGGCCAAAGCCATTTCAAGCAACGTATCAATTCTGAATGGTGGTTTTAATTAAATTGTTATTACTTGCTAGTCGGGAGCCATAATTTGGATTCCGTCAGTACTAGATGTTTCCATCGCTAGAACAGCCATTCGGTACCAGCTTGTACTAGCAATAATAAAAACTGTACATCATTATTCGATTCTTACACTGTTCACGAACGCTTTGTTGTTGAATTCCGTGCTTCTTCCAAGCGGGCTCATTTACGTACAACACGTACCGGGCGCTAATAATTTATTTAATCAAATACACACCTTTTTACTCATCCTACTCACCACAGAAAATTCAACGAAGAGTGACTAGAAGCTGTCTAATCGTGGAGGAATTCCATGTTATTTTGATCAAAAGCTTTTTGTATAACTTTCTTCCACTTTTAGTACTAAGGCATCATGATATTGGCTTCATTGCTTGTGATTGGGACATGCCAGACGCCCCGTGCTGCCATCACAAGTCATAGTAATCTAAGGCATCAAATATTCGCTTTATTGCTTCTGAGTGGGACGCTCAGAAGCCCAGTGCTGCCATCACAAGTCACAAGATGGTTTTCATTGCTTATGAGTGGGACACTGCCAGAATCCCAGTGCTGCCATCACAAGTCACAAGATAGTTTTCCTTGCTTATGAGTGGGACACTGCCAGAAGCCCCGTGCTGCCGTCACAAGTCACAAGATGGTTTTTATTGCTTGTGAGTGGGACACTGCCAGAAGCCCAGTGCTGCCATCACAAGTCATAAGATTTTTGCACGTGGCAAGCACGTTCTATGATTAGGGCTCGGAATCCGGGAGTGCACGCTCTTCTGTAAAGATCTCAATGGCATTGCAATACCAGGATAGCTCAACATGCATTCGGTGCGAGTTGTTATAATATATTGTACTTCCATTATTTTTTAGGGCCAGCTGCTTTACGGAATTTGAACAATCATAAAATTTCAAGTTTTCTTTATCATTTCAGTTATGTGAACAACTGGCCAACTATGATATAATAACCAGAACTTGAAAATTAAGGTTGAAATTGAATGAAATCTTGTTCAAATTCCGTGAAACAAATGGCCCTTAGAGTTACTTTGTTGAAGTATTACGAGAATCTAATTTATTTATTTTTTTCTATTTTTCGACCTCAATATTACCGTATTCTTCTTCAAAAGCACCATCTGCTTAATAGTTCTTGGTATCTGGTACCTGACTACACCAAAACTAAACGTCGAAAACCACATTAATTTCACTAATTATTATTCTAAAATACTGGCCCTGAGAGGAATAACGAGCGCAACACTATTACATCTACATGCGTAAACACATACTTCACCATAATGCCCTGATGATGGAACCTATCACACTGTCTGAAGCGTTGGGTAAAGAAGAAGGAAGCGCCACACAGCATAGTAACTAAAATTGATCACGATAATGTTTTTAAGACGTTCTATTGTATTATTTTATGTGTTGATTTTAATCTTTGTTGTTGTAAGTCTTACCATTGCTGGAATATCTCGAATACCTTTGTGACTCTTCATTTTAATTTGAAGACTTAATGTAACAAGTTTCAAGGTTCAGTTGGTACGTATGAAGAATGAAGCCATTCCTAATGCGACCATATCCTCGAGGGAAGCCGAGCAGATCGGCCTTGCGCTTGTACACAGGGAAGGCCGTACTGATTTTAATTTTCTATAACGCCGGCTGCTTCAAGGACGACACATACAGATACAATAATACATTCTAAGCTATCTGAATCTGATACGAAATATACTTTTGGCAGGTATGCACATAGATTTAGCGCTTTGGTGAAACAAACAAAAGACAGCCTACCTATAAAATAAAGAATGTATTGTGTCTTTCAAAGTTCGTATAAAGTCTGAGTATTGAATTATTGAAGAGTTGTAAAGTTTTTTATCGTCTCGTGTCTGTCTTCTTTTGGTAATAAAACAGAACCAACGTGCGGCGCCGTGTCAAGTTAGTGGTGCGAGGTATGCCGCTCAAACCTTCGTGTGTTGTGAGCTTTTGAGCTGGAATTCCAATTTAGTTTTTGTAAACTTTCTCTTTTTAAAGAGGTGATAAGTACATTATTTATTATACTACACGTCACACAATATTTTGTTTTCGTGATGACAATAATACTAGTCCAGATTGCTTGGAGCGAGTGGGATTACAGCACCACGGAGGGGGTGGAGAAATCATACAGGGAGATTGGTCACATAACGAAGCTAGTTGGAGCGTGTAAACAGCCCCAACAAAAGCTGGTTTTCCTACCCTTAGAAAAATAATAAAAGTAATAACGTACATCGAAAGGGTGACCGGATAAATCATCAAAATGATAATTCATCACATCTTTAAAAAGTTATATAAAGTCATGGAAAGTGATAAAACAAAAACTTTTTTAACTGAGTTAAGTAGGTTAGGTAAAAAAAAAAATTTTCATCGTTTTTAATGACTTTATATCACTTTTTAAATGTGTGTTGAATAATCACTGTGTTGAGTTATCATGGAACCCATCGAACGATGGACTGACTTGAAAGCGATTCATTCCTGCCATAGTAAGGCTTTGGTTTTTCCATGCAGTTGGCAGTTCAATCCCAGAACAATTAGTCACCCTTCACAATTATTATGTTTTTTAAAGTAAATTCGGATAGATTAACTAGACACGACGGAAACCATATTCCCAATGAACAGCAGGTATTTGAATTAAAAAAATGCTTTGCAGCAATCATTATTTGAATTTCTTGTTCCATATACACATTGACATGCCATCTGTTGTGCATTTCAGCAAACATTACATATTTTAGTGCCCTTTTTTGGGATATTTAAAAATATTGTGCAATTTATAATTAACTTGCTGACGTGTACCTGGCGTTGCTGAGAGTTATCCTTAGGAGATAGACATATACCATCGAGGACTTTTCTGTGGGCCCTTTTAAGATATACAATTCCGTGTCTCTTAAGGTGTAGCCAGCGTTAGCAATGTAAGCGCCCCAAAAAATTATTAATATGATATGTGTGTATTATAAATATAAAACCTTCCGTTAGAAATTCTCTAAATCAGGGGTCTCCAAACTACGGCCGCATCCGGCCCGCCAGTGTCTTCCATCCGGCCCGCGACATCTTATGACCAGTGTCATCAAGGACCCGCGACAGCTAATGGCTAAGACCTTGCTCAGAAGGGGCAAGAACTCCGCGAATTTTTTCGTGCGAATAAATAAATATGCTCGTTGGCGAGGTACTTGGCACCAATACATTGCGTCCACAAGTGCGCGAATATATCGAGAGGATTTTTTTGAAAAATCTTTATTTGATTCGCAATGAAATCAAGGTCTGAGAAACGAGTATCAAAAATTACCTTCAAAGCTACGTTATCTAAATCTATATTTTCATCCCTGAAAATTCTATTGTCTACCCCCCCCCCTCCCTAGGACAGAAAATATGGGTGTCTAGAAATTAAAACGGTTTTGGCCCTCCGAACTCACTGGAGTAGTCAATGTGGCCCTCCGGCTGAAAATTTTGGAGACCCCTGCTCTAAATGATGGTGAAAACCCTAACAAAATTTGTTGCGTAGTTTAGACGAACTAAGCGCACAAACAGACAGACGCGGAGAGCGACTTTGTTTTCTACTATTTGGAGTATTATGGTGTTGTACCAAAGCCATTTAGAATTATTGATTTCACGCATAGACATATGAATATTAGTAGACCTGCCCTAAGTGATTAAAAGCGTATTATCCCCACTCCCCATACCGGTTCCATTGGAGCCGGTTGTGCTCGCGTATGGCCTCAAGTGAAATTTGAAAACGTGACGTCATCATTCTTGTGCGAACTATGGTCGAGGCATCATCGGTTCATTTTACGAAATAACACGGCAAAATGTTGACTTGTACTATGAAAACTTGTAAAAATAGATGTGAAAAAGAGAATAAACCCAATTGTCGTATTACATTCCATATATAAGCATTATTTTACTTTATTTTAAGCATATTCACATTGTATAATATGGATCAGTTGTAGAAACATGTCTGGACGCGAAACACAAACCTGGTTGGTTGCTGGGAAGTAAATTATGAACATTTATAAAAGTGTCTTAACTAAATACTTAAACAAAATAGTCGACTCTGAAAATAGAACCGAATTTTTTTGCCGAATTTGGACTTCGCAAATTTGTTCATAACGTGGCGAGTAATTTGCGCTCCCATGTAAAAATGTCTATCCATTCAAAAGCAGATTTTACTTTTAAGAAGTAAATGGTGATATTATAATGCGAGATGCCTATTTACTGTCAGATTGATTTATTGACGAATCACAGTCAGCTTCACCCCCTTCGTTCTTCAACAGTTGATTTTACCCCTCGCCATTATCTTCTCGTCTATTAATTCCTATGTCTGTGGTTTCACGTCAGGGCTAATTCTTATCAATCAATAAAATCACTAGAAATTTGACCTCCAATAAATACCGAAGGTTTCTTTGTCAGCTTAAATGGTTTTGACACACAGGCATTTTGATTAAAACCGTCAAAAAAAAAATCGTCATTCTCTTAAATCATGTTTCGGTCAAACGCACGAAAAGCGGTTGAAAAAACGTACTGGAAAATGAGTTTTAAAATCGATATCTGGCTGGGCTGTATTATTTATTTCATACAATTAAAACTACAAAATACGTGGGACATTAAAGCAAATAGCTATTTTCCAATCGAAGCTTCATTGATTTTTCCAGGCAGCAGTTCGACTGGTTGCCCGCTCATTAAGTTACAAAACTAGTACTGCAGAGCTTTGAAATTAATTACGTACTTTAACTACCTTTAATCCTCCGTAGTGCTCATCTCCCTAAGATTGATTGAACATTTCCTAATCTCCATCGGAAGAGGCGCAATCGAAGCAAATTTAATAGGATTAAGTTGATCAGTATTTCTAGTAGAGCTTTGCAAAATAGGGTACTAAGTCTGCATTTAACCCCTTAGGCCCCTCGCATATTGATTATATTTCTTAAAGACGCTGTCAGAATGTCGGAAAAGTGTTGTGTTCCCGTCGTGCAATAAAACCCAAATCAAATGCAATATTTCTGACACTATCAGGAAACTAAAAGCTGTTTTGGAAAGGTGATGATATACGCTTTAAAATTTTATTATTAGATTTAAACATTTGGTTTTTTAAATAAATACATTTTTGAATGCAAGCATAAAAATGGCTGACCTTACGTTATTTCGTTTAAAGACCGAACTAAATGCACTGTAAACGAAAAAAAGCATGTATTTATTAGACATGTATTATAAACATTTGTGTCACCTTTTTTTAAAATCGTTTTTTGTAAAAAAAAATCGATGTGTCATAAATTTTTCTCAAATGCGGTCGGATCCTTTGGTTTCATAGAGGTGTACATTTTAATTATTTCTCAAATGCGGTCGGATCCTTTGGTTTCATAGAGGTGTACATTTTAATTATTTCTCAAATGCGGTCGGATCCTTTGGTTTCATAGAGGTGTACATTTTAATTATTTCTCAAATGCGGTCGGATCCTTTGGTTTCATAGAGGTGTACATTTTAATTATTTCTCAAATGCGGTCGGATCCTTTGGTTTCATAGAGGTGTACATTTTAATTATTTCTCAAATGCGGTCGGATCCTTTGGTTTCATAGAGGTGTACATTTTAATTATTTCTCAAATGCGGTCGGATCCTTTGGTTTCATAGAGGTGTACATTTTAATTATTTCTCAAATGCGGTCGGATCCTTTGGTTTCATAGAGGTGTACATTTTAATTATTTCTCAAATGCGGTCGGATCCTTTGGTTTCATAGAGGTGTACATTTTAATTATTTCTCAAATGCGGTCGGATCCTTTGGTTTCATAGAGGTGTACATTTTAATTATTTCTCAAATGCGGTCGGATCCTTTGGTTTCATAGAGGTGTACATTTTAATTATTTCTCAAATGCGGTCGGATCCTTTGGTTTCATAGAGGTGTACATTTTAATTATTTCTCAAATGCGGTCGGATCCTTTGGTTTCATAGAGGTGTACATTTTAATTATTTCTCAAATGCGGTCGGATCCTTTGGTTTCATAGAGGTGTACATTTTAATTATTTCTCAAATGCGGTCGGATCCTTTGGTTTCATAGAGGTGTACATTTTAATTATTTTGTGGTTAACTTAATTGAATATGAAGCGCGGTGTTTTCTCTTTCTAACACCGTTTAGATCATATTTCTCACAAATTGACTCTAGCTGGTTTTTTTTTTGCACAAATTAACCTAAAGGGTAAAAGCTCTCTGAATATTTTTCAATTCCCCGCTTTATCTATTTTTGTCGGTTAAGCTTTCTTCACATTTGTCGGGTTTACATAACCACTGAGCTGGGTTTTTGGTTAAACTTATGAGCTGTGACATGATGGCGACAGAAGACAAGTTTTCTCCACCGAACTGGGTTATTGATTGATGGAGCGGCGATCACGACACGATTGAATTCTTTTGGAAAAGTTTCTTCTTCCGTCGCGTCGTTAAGTTACACTAATGGTACCAAATTCATTGTACTTACTATCAGAAAGTATATATCTGATCGTGTAATAGAATTTGGATCAGAAGTCGTATCAGCCGGGGCTTGTCGTTATTCCTGATTAAAACTCCATCAAAATCGAAGTCCATGTTCGACGCATCGTTGGAGATAAGCTTTATTGGCTTAGCTACTTTTCAGAAGTCAGAATGTGTCCCTTGATTGGGTGTTTGTTTTAATCCCTTGGAGTATTTATTACGGCTTGGATTAATTGGTTCCTTGTTAATGAAGTAAACGGGGGACTCGTGTCGTTTAATCTGTATATCTAGTATCTGTATTTACTTGTACCCCATTAACCATCTTGCTTAATTTAATTAAGTCTCAGTCGAGGTACGTTGGACACAGAACAACATGAACCAATTGTCATACTTAATTTATTAATTAATACAAATAATTATACAACATAAGTTATAAGTGTAGGTACATTATCAAAAATAGTAATTTCGGTTGTGTCTGTCTGTGTAACTCTTGTTCAATGAACTCGGGAACTCGGATTTGCTTTGAATTTAAGTGTCATTTTCCAATTTGTATTTTATTATTTTAGACAAGCGATTTGTTTTACAGATAATTATTTTATTTGTCATTTTCAAAATTGGACCTGACATCTAAAGAAATCAGACAAGCGATAAAGTGACTGCCTTTAAATTAGTACATTTTCGTGAATTTGTATATTCTGCAGCAATTGTCATTGTTATGTGTCCTTTATGTAAACTTTCAGCTTCACAAATACCACATGTATGATATCTCGTGATTTTCACGGTTCTGTGCCAGTAAAATAATAAAGCTCTTCAAAATCAAAATTATTATTTACTACCTGGCTTTGCCCATTTTTCTGATTACTAATATACCATACTTTGCACTCTATATTTGAAATATCTATTATCGAATGATTTATTAAGTTCGCTCTTTTACCTCATGGTGGTAAAGAGTAATGACGTTGCGTACTAAACATTTAATACAGAGAGAGCTGTAAAAATTTCATAACGCCAGGAATGACCGTTCTAGTTGTTACTGAGACAAACAAATTTTCTCCTTTTGAGGAAAATATTATCTATATGGCTTATTGACTATCGATGGATATCTAATGACGTAATGGCGGCAGTGGATTGTATTTATCGAAGCGGGCACTTTCCGCTTTTCACTTCACAAAAACTTCAAAATTTCAACCATTTCCAAATATGAAAATCGTTCGCTTTTAGTTTCCAGTTCCACATAATATTTTCATATGATAGGTTTTTAGCCAGGCTCCGCGTGTGGGGGAGTGAAGAGGGGCGGGGGAGGAGGCTGCTCCGCCCTCCCTCGCCGCCCACTGCCGCTCCGCCCGCCACCAGTCGGCCGGCCGCGTTCGCCGCGATAGCTCGTGTAAGAAGAGCCTCGTCGCCCGTCCGGGAAAACTATTTACGATATTCGAAAAGCGCGGTGAAAAGAAAACGCCGGTTGACGCGGCTTTTGCGAAGAAAGCATGCTTAGAACCCTACCCGAATGCTCTAAAAACATTTCTACCTAAGTTACAACGACTTAAACTGGTTGTACAGTGCGCAAATTCATATTTTTAATCGTCTGTATTTGGCGGAATGTGTTAGAATATTTCAATAATAATCGCAACAGTGTGAAGTTAACGAGTTCTTCCGCGGTGACGTAAGGAGTGCAGCTGTGTGCAATAGTGTGCCGTGGTTCGGATGCATTTGTCACTTGTGGGCGAAACAGCGCTTCCTTCATTATCTAGTTGAAAGAGACACTCTGGCCGGCTCCCACTACCGCCTCTTGCAACATTTGCATACTTCGGCAAAAAGCAAAAAATAACTGCTGAATTCGTTACAGCGAGCTATAACCCAGTTAAAAGCGAACGACTTGTGTGTTATGTAACGTTTTTTTGTTGTTTAGTTTGACAGCGAAATTGTGACAGATCTTGCAGAAGTGATAACAGACGGAATAAAAGCGTTTAAACTGCACGCCCAGAGCATTGTTGTTTGACAGCCGTTAGCGTCGAACTTTCCGGTTTATTTTTTGATCGTAGAACTGACCGCACTCTATCTCGGATTACAACTGAGGTGATCTTGTGACCGGCTTTTTCGCCACGTGCTCCAGTTTATGTGGTCTGTTTGGAACGCGACAATCCTGCAGCATCCGAATCCATCAAAGATCATACTGCCTGAATGTCAGCTGTGATCACGGATTGTTGATTACTTTTGGATGTAAATAAGTGGTTGATCAACGGCACTCTCAAAATACTCTTCCTAAATCAAAACATGGGTTGATTGGATCATAAACTACGGACATCTTATAATTTGAAAGAACGGACTGTGCCAACTACTAACTGTATTCTTCAACATTTGGACATACGCCAATTGTGTTAAGATTTGTTGGTGCATCGTGGACTTTGTCAAAGGAGTGTCGATTGGAACTGAAGAGTTAGCTGTGTAGCGTTGATTCCAACGGTGGTTAGCATGCTCGCAGCCCGGGGGCGCGCGGGGCCCGCTGACGGGGCGGACCACCTGTTCCTGCTGCCTGGGAGGGTGCTTGGAATGGACGACCTGCAACTGAGACAGGACCTGGCCGGACTGGACTTCAGCGTGCAGCTGCTCCACACGGGACCCAGGGGACACGTCTGGCTATGTGAGTCTCAAGATCTCCAAAGCCGATAACCTTAACAGATTCTAAACTCTTTGTTTTCAAAAATAACTGAATAATATGTGTCATGGGTTTAACTTATAGAATTTCTTATAGATAAGTTGTATGCATGAAAACACGTGCAAAGTAAATAGACATATCCCTGTAACATCAGTGCCCATCATCATCACATCCATCATGATCGTAGCCTCAACGTTTTCCGTTTAATTTGATGGTAGTAGGAGATTTTCAAATATTGCCAGTTTAGTCGTAACCCTGGAATGTTTGTATTTTTATAAAACTTTTTTATAAAGTATTTGTTGGATGTTTTGTAAATTGTGGAAGACTTTATTTAATCGCCAGTTTGTGAGATTATTTTTAGAATGTAGTTTGTTTTGCTTTAGATGTATCAAGTTTGTAATTTTTTTATGTTCGTAATAATAATATTTGTATGATTTGTATAGCTCCGTTTTTGTGCAAAATCACGTCAAGGGCGCTGTATAAATATATAATACATTTCTACAATGATCTATGTTATTATTAACTATATATGGAGATTACATATCTAAATTACATATTTAGGAAAAGATTTAGGACATAATTGGACTTACTCTCAGGAATGGTATATTTAATTTAAGGGTATGTATGATAGCTTAAAAATGTAAGTTTTTAGTTTAGACCTGAATTCTGTTGTTATGGATCTTAGTTCCGGAGGGAGTTTATTCCAAGCCTTCGGCCTAGATGCTCCGAAAGCGCGATCACCAAAAATAGTATTTGGCTTGCGCTTAGGTTCCATCAGTCTGCCTACAGCTGATGATGTTATTGATCTAAGACTTTACTGCCTCAGACCGTAATATCATGTTGTGATTATCTGTCTTAATCAGTTGCATCGCTTCGACCTTCGACTCTAAAAAAAAACTTCCGATTTTCAATCCGTTTCGCCGTAGTGTGACTACTTCCTCAAATTTCACGTTCTTTCATAGTCTATATTCATAAAAAGATTAGTTTCGTATCATTTCCTGATTCATATCTTTAGAGTTATATTTATTTATTGTACCGGTTGTACTTCGCAACGAGTATTTATCAACCTTTGCTGTGATATTATGGTACTCGCGTTGCGATATCTGCATACTCATAAATAAACGGCATGCTGAAATTGCATAGTATTAGAATGGATTGGCAATGATTCATCGTGACTGTGATCACGATCATTATGGTAATGACGAGTCGTGGTTCTTAGTTCTAAGTTATCACTTATTAGTTCCAAGTTATCAATTTTTAGTTCTAAGTTATCACTTCTTAGCTCTAAGTTATCACTTCTTAATTGTAAGTTATCACTTCTTAGAACAGCAGAAAATCTTAAGACCCTGCATTCCGAATTTCTATGGACGTAATACAACATACTTCCCTTGAACACTTTTTAGTTTTTAAGTTCTTAAAACATGTGTTATTTTTTAAGATAGTAATTACATGAAATTTCCTCGATTTACAAAAATTGCAAAATGCATATTTGGTTCTGTTATTTAACATGTTATAGGTATGAAAAAAATCACAGTATTTCCTTAAATGTTACTTAAGACATTTGTTGAGAGATTTTTTGCTCTATTTTAAATAAGTCGTGTTCTATTAAATATTTTCACAACAGTCGCTTACGCCTGTTAATTATAATCATTTATATTAGCGCGCTCTCTCTAACATTCATATTTACATTATCTCTCTTTCAAACCATCTTCAGTAATCTTCTTCTTTTCGAAAGCTTACCACGGAGCCTTAACTATATAATTCAGCAAATTCATTGGTTTGTATCGTCAAAAATCTTGAATAATGAGCTCCCATTTTTAAATATCAATTAATTAAAGAATATCATATTTTGTTTTTATCCATTCGTTGAGGAAAGTCGGAGTCGAGTTCTCTACACTGACAAAAAATACTAATATTGGTTATTGCTAATTTATTAAGAATTTCTTAAAATTATCCGTAATCCGATTAAAAGCGTGATTAACAGGCCCTTAACGAATAAATTGATAGGTTTCGTAATAAACTTAAAAATACTAACAAAATAATTTTTTTTTTTAATTATTTTAATATAGATCATAGTTACATTAATACATACATATTTTGCAAAATATAATATTTAGGTACATAATTGGTCATGTATACCTTATCAGAAAAGAGGAGCTCTTGTGCCTGATAAGGGAGCCACGATTCTTACTTAGATTCAATGTTATAATATGATGTTATGTGTAAAATATAAATATAATATATATATATATATATATATATATATATATATATATATATATATACATATATTTTTTTTTAATATAAGGTTTTTTGGAAAAAAAGTTTGATTTTATTTATTTGTTCTTGTAATAATAAATACAATACGAACGTATTTTTACATGTTCATAAAAACCCTAAGTTTCCCGCATTTCGTCATTGTATATTATCAA